>NW_027189152.1:1610782-1910782 GCF_040958095.1 Procambarus clarkii | reverse complement strand
AACTAAAAATAGGTGCAGAGATCCAGAATTTGGCCAAAAAATCACGTTCAGGAGTCAAATTTCCGACATTTCAGACATTTTGAAAACTGCAGGGGGTTTGGGCAAAATACGACCCATCACCGTTTTCTGTAATTGGCATATTTTCGGTATGAAAAGTCGTAATTTGAAACTGAAAATAGGTGCAGAGAGACAGAATTCGGATAAAAAATCACACTTAGGAGTCAAATTTCCGACATTTCAGACATTTTGAAAACTGCAGGGGGGGTTTGGGCAAAATATGACCCATTGCCGTTTACATTAATTGGCATATTTTCGGTATGAAACGTCGTATTTTGAAAATAAAAATAGGTGCAGTGAGTCAGAATTCGGCTCAAAACTCACGCTCAGGAGTAAAATTTCCGACATTTCAGACATTTTAAAAACTGCAGGGGGGTTTGGGCAAAATATGACCCATCGCCGATTTCAGTAATGTGCATATTTTCGGTATGAAACGTCGCAATTTGAAACTGAAAATAGGTGCAGAGAGTCAGAATTCGGCTCAAATATCACACTCAGGAGTAAAATTTTCGACATTTCAGACATTTTAAAAACTGCAGGAGGGTTTGGGCAAAATATGACCCATCGCCGTTTTCAGTAATTGGCATATTTTCGGTATGAAACGTCGTAATTTGAAACTGAAAATAGGTGCAGAGAGTCAGAATTCGGCTCAAAAATCATGGTCAGGAGGAAAATTTCCGACATTTCAGACATTTTGAAAACTGCAGGGGGGTTTTGGCAAAATATGACCAATCGCCGTTTTCAGTAATTGGCATATTTACGGTATAAAAAGTCGTAATTTGAAACTGAAAACAGGTGTAGGGAGTCAGAATTCGGATAAAAAATCACGCTTCGGAGTCAAATTTTCGACATTTCAGACATTTTGAAAACTGCAGGGGGGTTTGGGCAAAATACGACCCATCACCGTTTTCAGTAATTGGCATATTTTCGGTATGAAAAGTCGTAATTTGAAACTGAAAATAGGTGCAGAGAGACAGAATTCGGATAAAAAATCACACTTAGGAGTAAAATTTCCGACATTTCAGACATTTTGAAAACTGCAGGGGGGTTTGGGCAAAATATGACCCATCGCCGTTTACAGTAATTGGCATATTTTCGGTATGAAACGTCGTATTTTGAAAATAAAAATAGGTGCAGTGAGTCAGAATTCGGATAAAAAATCACACCCAGGAGTCAAATTTCCGACATTTCCGACATTTTGAAAACTGCAGGGGAGTTTGGGCAAAATATGACCCATCGCCGTTTACAGTAATTGGCATATTTTCGGTATGAAAAGTCGTAATTTGAAACTGAAAATAAGTGCAGAGAGACAGAATTCGGATAAAAAATCACACCCAGGAGTCAAATTTCCGACATTTCAGACATTTTGAAAACAGCAGGGGGGTTTGGGCAAAATATGACCCATCGCCGTTTTCCGTAATGTGCATATTTTCGGTATGAAACGTCGTTATTTGAAACTGAAAATAGGTGAAGAGAGTCAGAATTCAGCTCAAAAATCACACTCAGGAGCCAAATTTCCGACATTTCAGACATTTTAAAAACTGCAGGGGGGTTTGGGCAAAATATGACCCATCGCCGTTTACAGTAATTGGCATATTTTCGGTATGAAACGTCGTATTTTGAAACTAAAAATAGGTGCAGAGAGTCAGAATTCGGCTCAAAAATCACGCTCAGGAGTCAAATTTCCGACATTTCAGACATTTTGAAAACTGCAGGGGGGGTTTGGGCAAAATATGACCCATCGCCGTTTTCAGTAATTGGCATATTTTCGGTATAAAAAGTCGTAATTTGAAACTGAAAAAAGTTGCAGAGAGTCAGAATTCGGATAAAAAATCACGCTCAGGGGTCAAATTTCCGACACTTCAGACATTTTGAAAACTGCAGGGGGGTTTGGGCAAAATATGACCCATCGCCGCTTACATTAATTGGCATATTTTCGGTATGAAACGTCGTAATTTGAAACTTAAAATAGGTGCAGAGAGTCAAAATTCGGATAAAAAATCACGCTCAGGAGTCAAATTTCCGACATTTCTGACATTTTGAAAACTGCAGGGGAGTTTGGACAAAATATGACCCATCGCCGTTTACAGTAATTGGCATATTTTCGGTATGAAAAGTCGTAATTTGAATCTGAAAATAGGTGCAGAGAGACAGAATTCGGATAAAAAATCACGCTCAGGAGTCAAATTTCCGACATTTCAGACATTTTGAAAACTGCAGGGGGGTTTGGGCAAAATATGACCCATCGCCGATTTCATTAATGTGCATATTTTCGGTATGAAACGTCGTAATTTGAAACTGAAAATAGGTGCAGAGAGTCAGAATTCGGCTCAAAAATCACGCTCAGGAGCCAAATTTCCGACATTTCAGACATTTTAAAAACTGCAGGGGGGTTTGGGCAAAATATGACCCATTGCCGTTTTCAGTAATTGGCATATATTCGGTATGAAACGTCGTAATATGAAACTAAAAATAGGTGCAGAGAGTCAGAATTTGGCTAAAAAATCACGCTCAGGAGTCAAATTTCCGACATTTCAGACATTTTGAAAACTGCAGGGGGGGGTTTGGGCAAAATATGACCCATCGCCGTTTTCAGTAATTGGCATATTTTCGGTATGAAACGTCGTAATTTGAAACTGAAAATAGGTGCAGAGAGTCAGAATTCGGCTCAAAAATCACGCTTAGGAGTCAAATTTCAGACATTTTGAAAACTGCAGGGGGGGTTTTGGCAAAATATGACCAATCGCCGTTTTCAGTAATTGGCATATTTACGGTATAAAAAGTCGTAATTTGAAACTGAAAACAGGTGTAGAGAGTCAGAATTCGGATAAAAAACCACGCTTCGGAGTCAAATTTTCGACATTTCAGACATTTTGAAAACTGCAGGGGGGTTTGGGCAAAATACGACCCATCACCGTTTTCAGTAATTGGCATATTTTCGGTATGAAAAGTCGTAATTTGAAACTGAAAATAGGTGCAGAGAGACAGAATTCGGATAAAAAATCACACTTAGGAGTAAAATTTCCGACATTTCAGACATTTTGAAAACTGCAGGGGGGTTTGGGCAAAATATGACCCATCGCCGTTTACAGTAATTGGCATATTTTCGGTATGAAACGTCGTATTTTGAAAATAAAAATAGGTGCAGTGAGTCAGAATTCGGCTCAAAAATCACGCTCAGGAGTCAAATTTCCGACATTTCAGACATTTTAAAAACTGCAGGGGGGTTTGGGCAAAATATGACCCATCGCCGTTTTCAGTAATGTGCATATTTTCGGTATGAAACGTCGTAATTTGAAACTGAAAATAGGTGCAGAGAGTCAGAATTCGGCTCAAAAATCACACTCAGGAGCCAAATTTTTGACATTTCAGACATTTTAAAAACTGCAGGGGGGTTTGGGCAAAATATGACCTTTCGCCGTTTTCAGTAATTGGCATATTTTCGGTATGAAACGTCGTAATTTGAAACTGAAAATAGGTGCAGAGAGTCAGAATTCGGCTCAAAAATCATGGTCAAGAGAAAAATTTCCGACATTTCAGACATTTTGAAAACTGCAGGGGGGTTTGGGCAAAATATGACCAATCGCCGTTTTCAGTAATTAGCATATTTTCGGTATAAAAAGTCGTAATTTGAAACTGAAAATAAGTGCAGAGAGTCAGAATTCGGATAAAAAATCACGCTCAGGAGTCAAATTTCCGACATTTCCGACATTTTGAAAACTGCAGGGGAGTTTAGGCAAAATATGACCCATCGCCGTTTACAGTAATTGGCATATTTTCGGTATGAAAAGTCGTAATTTGAAACTGAGAATAGGTGCAGAGAGACAGAATTTGGATAAAAAATCACGCTCAGGAGTCAAATTTCCGACATTTCAGACATTTTGAAAACTGCAGGTGGGGTTTGGGCAAAATATGACCCATCGCCGTTTACAGTAATTGGCATATTTTCGGTATGAAACGTCGTATTTTGAAAATAAAAATAGGTGCAGAGAGTCAGAATTCGGCTCAAAAATCACGCTCAGGAGTCAAATTTCCGACATTTCAGACATTTTAAAAACTGCAGGGGGTTTGGGCAAAATATGACCCATCGCCGTTTTCAGTAATGTGCATATTTTCGGTATGAAACGTCGTAATTTGAGCCTGAAAATAGGTGCAGAGAGTCAGAATTCGGCTCAAAAATCACGCTCAGGAGCCAAATTTCCGACATTTCAGACATTTTAAAAACTGCAGGGGGGTTTGGGCAAAATATGACTCATTGCCGTTTTCAGTAATTGGCATATTTTCGGTATGAAACGTCGTAATTTGAAACTAAAAATAGGTGCAGAGAGTCAGGATTTGGCTCAAAA
Organism: Procambarus clarkii; assembly: GCF_040958095.1. Taxonomy (NCBI): domain Eukaryota; kingdom Metazoa; phylum Arthropoda; class Malacostraca; order Decapoda; family Cambaridae; genus Procambarus; species Procambarus clarkii. The sequence continues at coordinate 1,906,379 of NW_027189152.1, read as the reverse complement.
ATCACGCTCAGGAGTCAAATTTTCGACATTTCAGACATTTTGAAAACTGCAGGGGGGGGGGGGTTTGGGCAAAATATGACCCATCGCCGTTTTCAGTAATTGGCATATTTTCGGTATGAAACGTCGTAATTTGAAACTAAAAATAGGTGCAGAGAGTCAGAATTCGGCTCAAAAATCACACTCAGGAGCCAAATTTCCGACATTTCAGACATTTTAAAAACTGCAGGGGGGTTTGGGCAAAATATGACCCATCGCCGTTTACAGTAATTGGCATATTTTCGGTATGAAACGTCGTATTTTGAAACTAAAAATAGGTGCAGAGAGTCAGAATTCGGCTCAAAAATCACGCTCAGGAGTCAAATTTCCGACATTTCAGACATTTTGAAAACTGCAGGGGGGGTTTGGGCAAAATATGACCCATCACCGCTTACATTAATTGGCATATTTTCGGTATGAAACGTCGTAATTTGAAACTTAAAATAGGTGCAGAGAGTCAAAATTCGGATAAAAAATCACGCTCAGGAGTCAAATTTCCGACATTTCTGACATTTTGAAAACTGCAGGGGAGTTTGGACAAAATATGACCCATCGCCGTTTACAGTAATTGGCATATTTTCGGTATGAAAAGTCGTAATTTGAATCTGAAAATAGGTGCAGAGAGACAGAATTCGGATAAAAAATCACGCTCAGGAGTCAAATTTCCGACATTTCAGACATTTTGAAAACTGCAGGGGGGTTTGGGCAAAATATGACCCATCGCCGATTTCAGTAATGTGCATATTTTCGGTATGAAACGTCGTAATTTGAAACTGAAAATAGGTGCAGAGAGTCAGAATTCGGCTCAAAAATCACGCTCAGGAGCCAAATTTCCGACATTTCAGACATTTTAAAAACTGCAGGGGGGTTTGGGCAAAATATGAACCATTGCCGTTTTCAGTAATTGGCATATTTTCGGTATGAAACGTCGTAATATGAAACTAAAAATAGGTGCAGAGAGTCAGAATTTGGCTAAAAAATCACGCTAAGGAGTCAAATTTCCGACATTTCAGACATTTTGAAAACTGCAGGGGGGGGTTTGGGCAAAATATGACCCATCGCCGTTTTCAGTAACTGGCATATTTTCGGTATGAAACGTCGTAATTTGAAACTGAAAATAGGTGCAGAGAGTCAGAATTCGGCTCAAAAATCACGCTTAGGAGTCAAATTTCAGACATTTTGAAAACTGCAGGGGGGTTTTGGCAAAATATGACCAATCGCCGTTTTCAGTAATTGGCATATTTACGGTATAAAAAGTCGTAATTTGAAACTGAAAACAGGTGTAGAGAGTCAGAATTCGGATAAAAAATCACGCTTCGGAGTCAAATTTTCGACATTTCAGACATTTTGAAAACTGCAGGGGGGTTTGGGCAAAATACGACCCATCACCGTTTTCAGTAATTGGCATATTTTCGGTATGAAAAGTCGTAATTTGAAACTGAAAATAGGTGCAGAGAGACAGAATTCAGTTAAAAAATCACACTTAGGAGTAAAATTTCCGACATTTCAGACATTTTGAAAACTGCAGGGGGGTTTGGGCAAAATATGACCCATCGCCGTTTACAGTAATTGGCATATTTTCGGTATGAAACGTCGTATTTTGAAAATAAAAATAGGTGCAGTGAGTCAGAATTCAGATAAAAAATCACACCCAGGAGTCAAATTTCCGACATTTCCGACATTTTGAAAACTGCAGGGGAGTTTGGGCAAAATATGACCCATCGCCGTTTACAGTAATTGGCATATTTTCGGTATGAAAAGTCGTAATTTGAAACTGAAAATAAGTGCAGAGAGACAGAATTCGGATAAAAAATCACACCCAGGAGTCAAATTTCCGACATTTCAGACATTTTGAAAACAGCAGGGGGGTTTGGGCAAAATATGACCCATCGCCGTTTTCCGTAATGTGCATATTTTCGGTATGAAACGTCGTTATTTGAAACTGAAAATAGGTGAAGAGAGTCAGAATTCAGCTCAAAAATCACACTCAGGAGCCAAATTTCCGACATTTCAGACATTTTAAAAACTGCAGGGGGGTTTGGGCAAAATATGACCCATCGCCGTTTTCAGTAATTGGCATATTTTCGGTATGAAACGTCGTAATTTGAAACTGAAAATAGGTGCAGAGAGTCAGAATTCGGCTCAAAAATCTCGCTTAGGAGTCAAATTTCCGACATTTTAGACATTTTGAAAACTGCAGGGGGGTTTGTGCAAAATATGACCAATCGCCGTGTTCAGTAATTGGCATATTTTCGGTATAAAAAGTCGTAATTTGAAACTGAAAACAGGTGTAGAGAGTCAGAATTCGGATAAAAAATCACGTTCAGGAGTCAAATTTTCGACATTTCAGACATTTTGAAAACTGCAGGGGGGTTTGGGCAAAATATGACCCAACGCCGTTTTCAGTAATTGGCATATTTTCGGTATGAAAAGTCGTAATTTGAAACTGAAAATAGGTGCAGAGAGACAGAATTTGGATAAAAAATCACGTTCAGGAGTCAAATTTCCGACATTTCAGACATTTTGAAAACTGCAGGGGGGTTTGGTCAAAATATGAACCATCGCCGTTTACAGTAATTGGCATATTTTCGGTATGAAACGTCGTATTTTGAAACTATAAATAGGTGCAGAGAGTCAGAATTCGGCTCAAAAATCACGCTCAGGAGTCAAATTTCCGACATTTCAGACATTTTGAAAACTGCAGGGGGGGTTTGGGCAAAATATGACCCATCGCCGTTTTCAGTAATTGGCATATTTTCGGTATAAAAAGTCGTAATTTGAATCTGAAAAAAGTTGCAGAGAGTCAGAATTCGGATAAAAAATCACGCTCAGGAGTCAAATTTCCGACACTTCAGACATTTTGAAAACTGCAGGGGGGTTTGGGCAAAATATGACCCATCGCCGTTTACAGTAATTGGCATATTTTCGGTATGAAACGTCGTAATTTGAAACTAAAAATAGGTGCAGAGAGTCAGAATTCGGCTCAAAAATCACGCTCAGGAGTCAAATTTCCGACATTTCAGACATTTTAAAAACTGCAGGGGGGTTTGGGCAAAATATGACCCATCGTTGTTTTCAGTAATTGGCATATTTTCGGTATAAAAAGTCGTAATTTGAAACTGAAAATAGGTGCAAAGAGTCAGAATTCGGATAAAAAATCAGGCTCAGGAGTCAAATTTCCGACATTTCCGACATTTTGAAAACTGCAGGGGAGTTGTGGCAAAATATGACCCATCGCCGTTTACAGTAATTGGCATATTTTCGGTATGAAAAGTCGTAATTTGAAACTGAAAATAGGTGCAGAGAGACAGAATTCGGATAAAAAATCACGCTCAGGAGTCAAATTTCCAACATTTCAGACATTTTGAAAACTGCAGGGGGGTTTTGGCAAAATATGACCCATCGCCGTTTTCAGTAATGTGCATATTTTCGGTATGAAACGTCGTAATTTGAAACTGAAAATAGGTGCAGAGAGTCAGAATTCAGCTCAAAAATCACACTCAGGAGCCAAATTTCCGACATTTCAGACATTTTAAAAACTGCAGGGGGGTTTGGGCAAAATATGACCCATCGCCGTTTTCAGTAATTGGCATATTTTCGGTATGAAACGTCGTAATTTGAAACTGAAAATAGGTGCAGAGAGTCAGAATTCGGATAAAAAATCACGCTCAGGAGTCAAATTTCCGACACTTCAGACATTTTGAAAACTGCAGGGGGGTTTGGGCAAAATATGACCCATCGCCGTTTACAGTAATTGGCATATTTTCGGTATGAAACGTCGTAATTTGAAACTAAAAATAGGTGCAGAGAGTCAGAATTCGGCTCAAAAATCACGCTCAGGAGTCAAATTTCCGACATTTCAGACATTTTAAAAACTGCAGGGGGGTTTGGGCAAAATATGACCCATCGTTGTTTTCAGTAATTGGCATATTTTCGGTATAAAAAGTCGTAATTTGAAACTGAAAATAGGTGCAAAGAGTCAGAATTCGGATAAAAAATCAGGCTCAGGAGTCAAATTTCCGACATTTCCGACATTTTGAAAACTGCAGGGGAGTTGTGGCAAAATATGACCCATCGCCGTTTACAGTAATTGGCATATTTTCGGTATGAAAAGTCGTAATTTGAAACTGAAAATAGGTGCAGAGAGACAGAATTCGGATAAAAAATCACGCTCAGGAGTCAAATTTCCAACATTTCAGACATTTTGAAAACTGCAGGGGGGTTTTGGCAAAATATGACCCATCGCCGTTTTCAGTAATGTGCATATTTTCGGTATGAAACGTCGTAATTTGAAACTGAAAATAGGTGCAGAGAGTCAGAATTCAGCTCAAAAATCACACTCAGGAGCCAAATTTCCGACATTTCAGACATTTTAAAAACTGCAGGGGGGTTTGGGCAAAATATGACCCATCGCCGTTTTCAGTAATTGGCATATTTTCGGTATGAAACGTCGTAATTTGAAACTGAAAATAGGTGCAGAGAGTCAGAATTCGGCTCAAAAATCACGCTTAGGAGTCAAATTTCCGACATTTCAGACATTTTGAAAACTGCAGGGGGGTTTGGGCAAAATATGACCAATCGCCGTTTTCAGTAATTGGCATATTTTCGGTATAAAAAGTCGTAATTTGAAACTGAAAACAGGTGTAGATAGTCAGAATTCGGATAAAAAATCACGCTCAGGAGTAAAATTTTCGACATTTCAGAAATTTTGAAAACTGCAGGGGGGTTTGGGCAAAATATGACCCATCGCTGTTTTCAGTAATTGGCATATTTTCGGTATGAAAAGTCGTAATTTGAAACTGAAAATAGGTGCAGAGAGACAGAATTTGGATAAAAAATCACGCTCAGGAGTCAAATTTCCGACATTTCAGACATTTTGAAAACTGCAGGGGGGTTTGGGCAAAATATGACTCATTGCCGTTTTCAGTAATTGGCATATTTTCGGTATGAAACGTCGTAATTTGAAACTAAAAATAGGTGCAGAGAGTCAGGATTTGGCTCAAAAATCACGCTCAGGAGTCAAATTTTCGACATTTCAGACATTTTGAAAACTGCAGGGGGGGGGGGGTTTGGGCAAAATATGACCCATCGCCGTTTTCAGTAATTGGCATATTTTCGGTATGAAACGTCGTAATTTGAAACTAAAAATAGGTGCAGAGAGTCAGAATTCGGCTCAAAAATCACACTCAGGAGCCAAATTTCCGACATTTCAGACATTTTAAAAACTGCAGGGGGGTTTGGGCAAAATATGACCCATCGCCGTTTACAGTAATTGGCATATTTTCGGTATGAAACGTCGTATTTTGAAACTAAAAATAGGTGCAGAGAGTCAGAATTCGGCTCAAAAGTCACGCTCAGGAGTCAAATTTCCGACATTTCAGACATTTTGAAAACTGCAGGGGGGGTTTGGGCAAAATATGACCCATCACCGCTTACATTAATTGGCATATTTTCGGTATGAAACGTCGTAATTTGAAACTTAAAATAGGTGCAGAGAGTCAAAATTCGGATAAAAAATCACGCTCAGGAGTCAAATTTCCGACATTTCTGACATTTTGAAAACTGCAGGGGAGTTTGGACAAAATATGACCCATCGCCGTTTACAGTAATTGGCATATTTTCGGTATGAAAAGTCGTAATTTGAATCTGAAAATAGGTGCAGAGAGACAGAATTCGGATAAAAAATCACGCTCAGGAGTCAAATTTCCGACATTTCAGACATTTTGAAAACTGCAGGGGGGTTTGGGCAAAATATGACCCATCGCCGATTTCAGTAATGTGCATATTTTCGGTATGAAACGTCGTAATTTGAAACTGAAAATAGGTGCAGAGAGTCAGAATTCGGCTCAAAAATCACGCTCAGGAGCCAAATTTCCGACATTTCAGACATTTTAAAAACTGCAGGGGGGTTTGGGCAAAATATGACCCATTGCCGTTTTCAGTAATTGGCATATTTTCGGTATGAAACGTCGTAATATGAAACTAAAAATAGGTGCAGAGAGTCAGAATTTGGCTAAAAAATCACGCTAAGGAGTCAAATTTCCGACATTTCAGACATTTTGAAAACTGCAGGGGGGGGTTTGGGCAAAATATGACCCATCGCCGTTTTCAGTAACTGGCATATTTTCGGTATGAAACGTCGTAATTTGAAACTGAAAATAGGTGCAGAGAGTCAGAATTCGGCTCAAAAATCACGCTTAGGAGTCAAATTTCAGACATTTTGAAAACTGCAGGGGGGTTTTGGCAAAATATGACCAATCGCCGTTTTCAGTAATTGGCATATTTACGGTATAAAAAGTCGTAATTTGAAACTGAAAACAGGTGTAGAGAGTCAGAATTCGGATAAAAAATCACGCTTCGGAGTCAAATTTTCGACATTTCAGACATTTTGAAAACTGCAGGGGGGTTTGGGCAAAATACGACCCATCACCGTTTTCAGTAATTGGCATATTTTCGGTATGAAAAGTCGTAATTTGAAACTGAAAATAGGTGCAGAGAGACAGAATTCAGTTAAAAAATCACACTTAGGAGTAAAATTTCCGACATTTCAGACATTTTGAAAACTGCAGGGGGGTTTGGGCAAAATATGACCCATCGCCGTTTACAGTAATTGGCATATTTTCGGTATGAAACGTCGTATTTTGAAAATAAAAATAGGTGCAGTGAGTCAGAATTCGGATAAAAAATCACACCCAGGAGTCAAATTTCCGACATTTCCGACATTTTGAAAACTGCAGGGGAGTTTGGGCAAAATATGACCCATCGCCGTTTACAGTAATTGGCATATTTTCGGTATGAAAAGTCGTAATTTGAAACTGAAAATAAGTGCAGAGAGACAGAATTCGGATAAAAAATCACACCCAGGAGTCAAATTTCCGACATTTCAGACATTTTGAAAACAGCAGGGGGGTTTGGGCAAAATATGACCCATCGCCGTTTTCCGTAATGTGCATATTTTCGGTATGAAACGTCGTTATTTGAAACTGAAAATAGGTGAAGAGAGTCAGAATTCAGCTCAAAAATCACACTCAGGAGCCAAATTTCCGACATTTCAGACATTTTAAAAACTGCAGGGGGGTTTGGGCAAAATATGACCCATCGCCGTTTTCAGTAATTGGCATATTTTCGGTATGAAACGTCGTAATTTGAAACTGAAAATAGGTGCAGAGAGTCAGAATTCGGCTCAAAAATCTCGCTTAGGAGTCAAATTTCCGACATTTTAGACATTTTGAAAACTGCAGGGGGGTTTGTGCAAAATATGACCAATCGCCGTGTTCAGTAATTGGCATATTTTCGGTATAAAAAGTCGTAATTTGAAACTGAAAACAGGTGTAGAGAGTCAGAATTCGGATAAAAAATCACGTTCAGGAGTCAAATTTTCGACATTTCAGACATTTTGAAAACTGCAGGGGGGTTTGGGCAAAATATGACCCAACGCCGTTTTCAGTAATTGGCATATTTTCGGTATGAAAAGTCGTAATTTGAAACTGAAAATAGGTGCAGAGAGACAGAATTTGGATAAAAAATCACGTTCAGGAGTCAAATTTCCGACATTTCAGACATTTTGAAAACTGCAGGGGGGTTTGGTCAAAATATGAACCATCGCCGTTTACAGTAATTGGCATATTTTCGGTATGAAACGTCGTATTTTGAAACTATAAATAGGTGCAGAGAGTCAGAATTCGGCTCAAAAATCACGCTCAGGAGTCAAATTTCCGACATTTCAGACATTTTGAAAACTGCAGGGGGGGTTTGGGCAAAATATGACCCATCGCCGTTTTCAGTAATTGGCATATTTTCGGTATAAAAAGTCGTAATTTGAATCTGAAAAAAGTTGCAGAGAGTCAGAATTCGGATAAAAAATCACGCTCAGGAGTCAAATTTCCGACACTTCAGACATTTTGAAAACTGCAGGGGGGTTTGGGCAAAATATGACCCATCGCCGTTTACAGTAATTGGCATATTTTCGGTATGAAACGTCGTAATTTGAAACTGAAAATAGGTGCAGAGAGTCAGAATTCGGATAAAAAATCACGCTAAGGAGTCAAATTTCCGACATATCCGACATTTTGAAAACTGCAGGGGAGTTTGGACAAAATATGACCCATCGCCGTTTTCAGTAATTGGCATATTTTCGGTATGAAACGTCGTAATTTGAAACTAAAAATAGGTGCAGAGAGTCAGAATTCGGCTCAAAAATCACGCTCAGGAGTCAAATTTCCGACATTTCAGACATTTTAAAAACTGCAGGGGGGTTTGGGCAAAATATGACCCATCGTTGTTTTCAGTAATTGGCATATTTTCGGTATAAAAAGTCGTAATTTGAAACTGAAAATAGGTGCAAAGAGTCAGAATTCGGATAAAAAATCAGGCTCAGGAGTCAAATTTCCGACATTTCCGACATTTTGAAAACTGCAGGGGAGTTGTGGCAAAATATGACCCATCGCCGTTTACAGTAATTGGCATATTTTCGGTATGAAAAGTCGTAATTTGAAACTGAAAATAGGTGCAGAGAGACAGAATTCGGATAAAAAATCACGCTCAGGAGTCAAATTTCCAACATTTCAGACATTTTGAAAACTGCAGGGGGGTTTTGGCAAAATATGACCCATCGCCGTTTTCAGTAATGTGCATATTTTCGGTATGAAACGTCGTAATTTGAAACTGAAAATAGGTGCAGAGAGTCAGAATTCAGCTCAAAAATCACACTCAGGAGCCAAATTTCCGACATTTCAGACATTTTAAAAACTGCAGGGGGGTTTGGGCAAAATATGACCCATCGCCGTTTTCAGTAATTGGCATATTTTCGGTATGAAACGTCGTAATTTGAAACTGAAAATAGGTGCAGAGAGTCAGAATTCGGCTCAAAAATCACGCTTAGGAGTCAAATTTCCGACATTTCAGACATTTTGAAAACTGCAGGGGGGTTTGGGCAAAATATGACCAATCGCCGTTTTCAGTAATTGGCATATTTTCGGTATAAAAAGTCGTAATTTGAAACTGAAAACAGGTGTAGATAGTCAGAATTCGGATAAAAAATCACGCTCAGGAGTAAAATTTTCGACATTTCAGAAATTTTGAAAACTGCAGGGGGGTTTGGGCAAAATATGACCCATCGCTGTTTTCAGTAATTGGCATATTTTCGGTATGAAAAGTCGTAATTTGAAACTGAAAATAGGTGCAGAGAGACAGAATTTGGATAAAAAATCACGCTCAGGAGTCAAATTTCCGACATTTCAGACATTTTGAAAACTGCAGGGGGGGTTTGGGCAAAATATGACCCATCGCCGTTTTCAGTAATTGGCATATTTTCGGTATAAAAAGTCGTAATTTGAAACTGAAAAAGATTGCAGAGAGACAGAATTCGGATAAAAAATCACGCTCAGGAGTCAAATTTCCGACACTTCAGACATTTTGAAAACTGCAGGGGGGTTTGGGCAAAATATGACCCATCGCCGTTTACAGTAATTGGCATATTTTCGGTATGAAACGTCGTAATTTGAAACTGAAAATAGGTGCAGAGAGTCAGAATTCGGATAAAAAATCACGCTAAGGAGTCAAATTTCCGACATATCCGACATTTTGAAAACTGCAGGGGAGTTTGGACAAAATATGACCCATCGCCGTTTACAGTAATTGTCATATTTTCGGTATGAAAAGTCGTATTTTGAAAATAAAAATAGGTGCAGAGAGACAGAATTCGGATAAAAAATCACGCTCAGGAGTCAAATTTCCGACATTTCAGATATTTTGAAAACTGCAGGGGGGTTTTGGCAAAATATGACCCATCGCCGTTTTCAGTAATGTGCTTATTTTCGGTATGAAACGTCGTAATTTGAAACTGAAAATAGGTGCAGAGAGTCAGAATTCAGCTCAAAAATCACACTCAGGAGCCAAATTTCCGACATTTCAGACATTTTAAAAACTGCAGGGGAGTTTGGGCAAAATATGACCCATTGCCGTTTTCAGTAATTGGCATATTTTCGGTATGAAACGTCGTAATTTGAAACTGAAAATAGGTGCAGAGAGTCAGAATTCGGCTCAAAAATCACGCTTAGGAGTCAAATTTCCGACATTTCAGACATTTTGAAAACTGCAGGGGGGTTTGGGCAAAATATGACCCATCGCCGTTTTCAGTAATTAGCATATTTTCGGTATAAAAAGTCGTAATTTGAAACTGAAAATAGGTGTAGAGAGTCAGAATTCGGATAAAAAATCACGCTCAGTAGTCAAATTTTCGACATTTCAGACATTTTAAAAACTGCAGGGGGGTTTGAGCAAAATATGACCAATCGCCGTTTTCAGTAATTGGCATATTTTCGGTATGAAAATCGTAATTTGAAACTGAAAATAGGTGCAGAGAGACAGAATTTGGATAAAAAATCACGCTCAGGAGTCAAATTTCCGACATTTCAGACATTTTGAAAACTGCAGGGGGGTTTGGGCAAAATATGAACCATCGCCGTTTACAGTAATTGGCATATTTTCGGTATGAAACGTGGTATTTTGAAAATAAAAATAGGTGCAGAGAGTCAGAATTCGGCTCAAAAATCACACTCAGGAGCCAAATTTTCGACATTTCAGACATTTTTAAAACTGCAGGGGGGTTTGGGCAAAATATGACCCATCGCCGTTTTCAGTAATTGGCATATTTTCGGTATGAAACGTCGTAATTTGAAACTGAAAATATGTGCAGAGAGTCAGAATTCGGCTCAAAAATCATGGTCAGGAGGAAAATTTCCGACATTTCAGACATTTTGAAAACTGCAGGGGGGTTTGGGCAAAATATGACCCATCGCCGTTTTCAGTAATTAGCATATTTTCGGTATAAAAAGTCGTAATTTGAAACTGAAAATAGGTGCAGAGAGTCAGAATTCGGATAAAAAATCACGCTCAGGAGTCAAATTTCCGATATTTCCGACATTTTGAAAACTGCAGGGGAGTTTGGGCAAAATATGACCCATCGCCGTTTACAGTAATTGGCATATTTTCGGTATGAAAAGTCGTAATTTGAAACTGAAAATAGGTGCAGAGAGACAGAATTCGGATAAAAAATCTCGCCCAGGAGTCAAATTTCCGACATTTCAGACATTTTGAAAACTGCAGGGGGGTTTGGGCAAAATATGACCCATCGCCGTTTTCAGTAATTGGCATATTTTCGGTATAAAAAGTCGTAATTTGAAACTAAAATTAGGTGCAGAGAGTCAGAATTTGGCTCAAAAATCACGCTCAGGAGTCAAATTTCCGACATTTCAGACATTTTGAAAACTGCAGGGGGGGGGGGGGGGGGTTTGGGCAAAATATGACCCATCGCCGTTTTCAGTAATTGGCATATTTTCGGTATAAAAAGTCGTAATTTGAAACTGAAAAAAGTTGCAGAGAGTCAGAATTCGGATATAAAATCAGGCTCAGCAGGCAAATTTCCGACACTTCAGACATTTTGAAAACTGCAGGGGGATTTGGGCAAAATATGACCCATCGCCGTTTACAGTAATTGGCATATTTTCGGTATGAAACGTCGTAATTTGAAACTGAAAATAGGTGCAGAGAGTCAGAATTCGGCTCAAAAATCACGCTCAGGAGTCAAATTTCAGACATTTCAGACGTTTTAAAAACTACAGGGGGGTTTGGGCAAAATATGACCCATCGCCGTTTTCAGTAATTGGCAAATTTTCGGTATGAAACGTAGTAATTTGAAACTGAAAATAGATGCAGAGAGTCAGAATTCCGCTCAAAAATCACGGTCAGGAGTCAAATTTCCGACATTTCAGACATTTTAAAAACTGCAGGGGGGTTTGGGCAAAATATGACCCATCGCCGTTTTCAGTAATTGGCATATTTTCGGTATGAAACGTCGTAATTTGAAACTGAAAATAGCTGCAGAGAGTCAGAATTCGGCTCAAAAATCACGCTTAGGAGTCAAATTTCCGACATTTCAGACATTTTGAAAACTGCAGGGGGGTTTGTGCAAAATATGACCAATCGCCGTGTTCAGTAATTGGTATATTTTCGGTATAAAAAGTCGTAATTTGAAACTGAAAACAGGTGTAGAGAGTCAGAATTCGGATAAAAAATCACGTTCAGGAGTCAAATTTTCGACATTTCAGAAATTTTGAAAACTGCAGGGGGGTTTGGGCAAAATATGACCCATCGCCGTTTTCAGTAATTGGCATATTTCGGTATGAAAAGTCGTAATTTGAAACTGAAAATAGGTGCAGAGAGACAGAATTTGGATAAAAAATCACGTTCAGGAGTCAAATTTCCGACATTTCAGACATTTTGAAAACTGCAGGGGGGTTTGGGCAAAATATGAACCATCGCCGTTTACAGTAATTGGCATATTTTCGGTATGAAACGTCGTAATTTGAAACTGAAAATAAGTGCAGAGAGTCAGAATTCGGCTCAAAAATCACGCTCAGGAGCCAAATTTCCGACATTTCAGACATTTTAAAAACTGCAGGGGGGTTTGGGCAAAATATGACCCATTGCCGTTTTGAGAAATTAGCATATTTTCGGTATGAAACGTCGTAATTTGAAACTAAAATTAGGTGCAGAGAGTCAGAATTTGGCTCAAAAATCACGCTCAGGAGTCAAATTTCCGACATTTCAGACATTTTGAAAACTGCAGGGGGGGGGGGGGGGGTTTGGGCAAAATATGACCCATCGCCGTTTTCAGTAATTGGCATATTTTCGGTATAAAAAGTCGTAATTTGAAACTGAAAAAAGTTGCAGAGAGTCAGAATTCGGATATAAAATCACGCTCAGGAGTCAAATTTCCGACACTTCAGACATTTTGAAAACTGCAGGGGGATTTGGGCAAAATATGACCCATCGCCGTTTACAGTAATTGGCATATTTTCGGTATGAAACGTCGTAATTTGAAACTGAAAATAGGTGCAGAGAGTCAGAATTCGGCTCAAAAATCACGCTCAGGAGTCAAATTTCCGACATTTCAGACATTTTGAAAACTGCAGGGGGGTTTTGGCAAAATATGACCCATCGCCGTTTTCAGTAATGTGCATATTTTCGGTATGAAACGTCGTAATTTGAAACTGAAAATAGGTGCAGAGAGTCAGAATTCAGCTCAAAAATCACACTCAGGAGCCAAATTTCCGACATTTCAGACATTTTAAAAACTGCAGGGGGGTTTGGGCAAAATATGACCCATCGCCGTTTTCAGTAATTGGCATATTTTCGGTATGAAACGTCGTAATTTGAAACTGAAAATAGGTGCAGAGAGTCAGAATTCGGCTCAAAAATCACGCTTAGGAGTCAAATTTCCGACATTTCAGACATTTTGAAAACTGCAGGGGGGTTTGGGCAAAATATGACCAATCGCCGTTTTCAGTAATTGGCATATTTTCGGTATAAAAATTCGTAATTTGAAACTGAAAACAGGTGTAGAGAGTCAGAATTCGGATAAAAAATCACGCTCAGTAGTCAAATTTTCGACATTTCAGATATTTTGAAAACTGCAGGGGGGTTTGAGCAAAATATGACCAATCGCCGTTTTCAGTAATTAGCATATTTTCGGTATGAAAATCGTAATTTGAAACTGAAAATAGGTGCAGAGAGACAGAATTTGGATAAAAAATCACGCTCAGGAGTCAAATTTCCGACATTTCAGACATTTTGAAAACTGCAGGGGAGTTTGGGCAAAATATGAACCATCGCCGTTTACAGTAATTGGCATATTTTCGGTATGAAACGTCGTATTTTGAAAATAAAAATAGGTGCAGAGAGTGAGAATTCGGCTCAAAAATCACACTCAGGAGCCAAATTTTCGACATTTCAGACATTTTAAAAACTGCAGGGGCGTTTGGGCAAAATATGACCCATCGCCGTTTTCAGTAATTGGCATATTTTCGGTATGAAACGTCGTAATTTGAAACTGAAAATATGTGCAGAGAGTCAGAATTCGGCTCAAAAATCATGGTCAGGAGGAAAATTTCCGACATTTCAGACATTTTGAAAACTGCAGGGGGGTTTGGGCAAAATATGACCCATCGCCGTTTTCAGTAATTAGCATATTTTCGGTATAAAAAGTCGTAATTTGAAACTGAAAATAGGTGCAGAGAGACAGAATTCAGATAAAAAATCACGCTCAGGAGTCAAATTTCCGATATTTCCGACATTTTGAAAACTGCAGGGGAGTTTGGGCAAAATATGACCCATCGCCGTTTACAGTAATTGGCATATTTTCGGTATGAAAAGTCGTAATTTGAAACTGAAAATAGGTGCAGAGAGACAGAATTCGGATAAAAAATCTCGCCCAGGAGTCAAATTTCCGACATTTCAGACATTTTGAAAACTGCAGGGGGGTTTGGGCAAAATATGACCCATCGCCGTTTTCAGTAATTGGCATATTTTCGGTATAAAAAGTCGTAATTTGAAACTAAAATTAGGTGCAGAGAGTCAGAATTTGGCTCAAAAATCACGCTCAGGAGTCAAATTTCCGACATTTCAGACATTTTGAAAACTGCAGGGGGGGGGGGGCAAAATATGACCCATCGCCGTTTTCAGTAATTGGCATATTTTCGGTATAAAAAGTCGTAATTTGAAACTGAAAAAAGTTGCAGAGAGTCAGAATTCGGATATAAAATCAGGCTCAGGAGTCAAATTTTCGACATTTCAGACATTTTGAAAACTGCAGGGGGGTTTGGGCAAAATATGACCCATCGCCGTTTTCAGTAATTGGCATATTTTCGGTATGAAACGTCGTAATTTGAAACTGAAAATAGGTGCAGAGAGTCAGAATTTGGATAAAAAATCACGTTCAGGAGTCAAATTTCCGACATTTCAGACATTTTGAAAACTGCAGGGGGGTTTGGGCAAAATATGAACCATCGCCGTTTACAGTAATTGGCATATTTTCGGTATGAAACGTCGTATTTTGAAAATAAAAATAGGTGCAGAGAGTCAGAATTCGGCTCAAAAATCACGCTCAGGAGTCAAATTTCCGACATTTCAGACATTTTAAAAACTGCAAGAGGTTTGGGCAAAATATGACCCATCGCCGTTTTCAGTAATGTGCATATTTTCGGTATGAAACGTCGTAATTTGAAACTGAAAATAAGTGCAGAGAGTCAGAATTCGGCTCAAAAATCACGCTCAGGAGCCAAATTTCCGACATTTCAGACATTTTAAAAACTGCAGGGGGGTTTGGGCAAAATATGACCCATCGCCGTTTACAGTAATTGGCATATTTTCGGTATGAAAAGTCGTAATTTGAAACTGAAAATAGGTGCAGAGAGACAGAATTCGGATAAAAAATCTCGCCCAGGAGTCAAATTTCCGACATTTCAGACATTTTGAAAACTGCAGGGGGGTTTGGGCAAAATATGACCCATCGCCGTTTTCAGTAATTGGCATATTTTCGGTATAAAAAGTCGTAATTTGAAACTAAAATTAGGTGCAGAGAGTCAGAATTTGGCTCAAAAATCACGCTCAGGAGTCAAATTTCCGACATTTCAGACATTTTGAAAACTGCAGGGGGGGGGGGGGTTTGGGCAAAATATGACCCATCGCCGTTTTCAGTAATTGGCATATTTTCGGTATAAAAAGTCGTAATTTGAAACTGAAAAAAGTTGCAGAGAGTCAGAATTCGGATATAAAATCAGGCTCAGCAGGCAAATTTCCGACACTTCAGACATTTTGAAAACTGCAGGGGGATTTGGGCAAAATATGACCCATCGCCGTTTACAGTAATTGGCATATTTTCGGTATGAAACGTCGTAATTTGAAACTGAAAATAGGTGCAGAGAGTCAGAATTCGGCTCAAAAATCACGCTCAGGAGTCAAATTTCAGACATTTCAGACGTTTTAAAAACTACAGGGGGGTTTGGGCAAAATATGACCCATCGCCGTTTTCAGTAATTGGCAAATTTTCGGTATGAAACGTAGTAATTTGAAACTGAAAATAGCTGCAGAGAGTCAGAATTCGGCTCAAAAATCACGCTTAGGAGTCAAATTTCCGACATTTCAGACATTTTGAAAACTGCAGGGGGGTTTGTGCAAAATATGACCAATCGCCGTGTTCAGTAATTGGTATATTTTCGGTATAAAAAGTCGTAATTTGAAACTGAAAACAGGTGTAGAGAGTCAGAATTCGGATAAAAAATCACGTTCAGGAGTCAAATTTTCGACATTTCAGACATTTTGAAAACTGCAGGGGGGTTTGGGCAAAATATGACCCATCGCCGTTTTCAGTAATTGGCATATTTCGGTATGAAAAGTCGTAATTTGAAACTGAAAATAGGTGCAGAGAGACAGAATTTGGATAAAAAATCACGTTCAGGAGTCAAATTTCCGACATTTCAGACATTTTGAAAACTGCAGGGGGGTTAGGGCAAAATATGAACCATCGCCGTTTACAGTAATTGGCATATTTTCGGTATGAAACGTCGTAATTTGAAACTGAAAATAAGTGCAGAGAGTCAGAATTCGGCTCAAAAATCACGCTCAGGAGCCAAATTTCCGACATTTCAGACATTTTAAAAACTGCAGGGGGGTTTGGGCAAAATATGACCCATTGCCGTTTTGAGAAATTAGCATATTTTCGGTATGAAACGTCGTAATTTGAAACTAAAATTAGGTGCAGAGAGTCAGAATTTGGCTCAAAAATCACGCTCAGGAGTCAAATTTCCGACATTTCAGACATTTTGAAAACTGCAGGGGGGGGGGGGGGGTTTGGGCAAAATATGACCCATCGCCGTTTTCAGTAATTGGCATATTTTCGGTATAAAAAGTCGTAATTTGAAACTGAAAAAAGTTGCAGAGAGCCAGAATTCGGATATAAAATCACGCTCAGGAGTCAAATTTCCGACACTTCAGACATTTTGAAAACTGCAGGGGGATTTGGGCAAAATATGACCCATCGCTGTTTACAGTAATTGGCATATTTTCGGTATGAAACGTCGTAATTTGAAACTGAAAATAGGTGCAGAGAGTCAGAATTCGGCTCAAAAATCACGCTCAGGAGTCAAATTTCCGACATTTCAGACATTTTGAAAACTGCAGGGGGGTTTTGGCAAAATATGACCCATCGCCGTTTTCAGTAATGTGCATATTTTCGGTATGAAACGTCGTAATTTGAAACTGAAAATAGGTGCAGAGAGTCAGAATTCAGCTCAAAAATCACACTCAGGAGCCAAATTTCCGACATTTCAGACATTTTAAAAACTGCAGGGGGGTTTGGGCAAAATATGACCCATCGCCGTTTTCAGTAATTGGCATATTTTCGGTATGAAACGTCGTAATTTGAAACTGAAAATAGGTGCAGAGAGTCAGAATTCGGCTCAAAAATCACGCTTAGGAGTCAAATTTCCGACATTTCAGACATTTTGAAAACTGCAGGGGGGTTTGGGCAAAATATGACCAATCGCCGTTTTCAGTAATTGGCATATTTTCGGTATAAAAATTCGTAATTTGAAACTGAAAACAGGTGTAGAGAGTCAGAATTCGGATAAAAAATCACGCTCAGTAGTCAAATTTTCGACATTTCAGATATTTTGAAAACTGCAGGGGGGTTTGAGCAAAATATGACCAATCGCCGTTTTCAGTAATTAGCATATTTTCGGTATGAAAATCGTAATTTGAAACTGAAAATAGGTGCAGAGAGACAGAATTTGGATAAAAAATCACGCTCAGGAGTCAAATTTCCGACATTTCAGACATTTTGAAAACTGCAGGGGGGTTTGGGCAAAATATGAACCATCGCCGTTTACAGTAATTGGCATATTTTCGGTATGAAACGTCGTATTTTGAAAATAAAAATAGGTGCAGAGAGTGAGAATTCGGCTCAAAAATCACACTCAGGAGCCAAATTTTCGACATTTCAGACATTTTAAAAACTGCAGGGGCGTTTGGGCAAAATATGACCCATCGCCGTTTTCAGTAATTGGCATATTTTCGGTATGAAACGTCGTAATTTGAAACTGAAAATATGTGCAGAGAGTCAGAATTCGGCTCAAAAATCATGGTCAGGAGGAAAATTTCCGACATTTCAGACATTTTGAAAACTGCAGGGGGGTTTGGGCAAAATATGACCCATCGCCGTTTTCAGTAATTAGCATATTTTCGGTATAAAAAGTCGTAATTTGAAACTGAAAATAGGTGCAGAGAGTCAGAATTCAGATAAAAAATCACGCTCAGGAGTCAAATTTCCGATATTTCCGACATTTTGAAAACTGCAGGGGAGTTTGGGCAAAATATGACCCATCGCCGTTTACAGTAATTGGCATATTTTCGGTATGAAAAGTCGTAATTTGAAACTGAAAATAGGTGCAGAGAGACAGAATTCGGATAAAAAATCTCGCCCAGGAGTCAAATTTCCGACATTTCAGACATTTTGAAAACTGCAGGGGGGTTTGGGCAAAATATGACCCATCGCCGTTTTCAGTAATTGGCATATTTTCGGTATAAAAAGTCGTAATTTGAAACTAAAATTAGGTGCAGAGAGTCAGAATTTGGCTCAAAAATCACGCTCAGGAGTCAAATTTCCGACATTTCAGACATTTTGAAAACTGCAGGGGGGGGGGGGGGCAAAATATGACCCATCGCCGTTTTCAGTAATTGGCATATTTTCGGTATAAAAAGTCGTAATTTGAAACTGAAAAAAGCTGCAGAGAGTCAGAATTCGGATATAAAATCAGGCTCAGCAGTCAAATTTCCGACACTTCAGACATTTTGAAAACTGCAGGGGGATTTTGGCAAAATATGACCCATCGCCGTTTACAGTAATTGGCATATTTTCGGTATGAAACGTCGTAATTTGAAACTGAAAATAGGTGCAGAGAGTCAGAATTCGGCTCAAAAATCACGTTCAGGAGTCAAATTTCCGACATTCCAGACATTTTAAAAACTACAGGGGGGTTTGGGCAAAATATGACCCATCGCCGTTTTCAGTAATTGGCATATTTTCGGTATGAAACGTAGTAATTTGAAACTGAAAATAGGTGCAGAGAGTCAGAATTCAGCTCAAAAATCACGGTCAGGAGTCAAATTTCCGACATTTCAGACATTTTAAAAACTGCAGGGGGGTTTGGGCAAAATATGACCCATCGCCGTTTTCAGTAATTGGCATATTTTCGGTATGAAACGTCGTAATTTGAAACTGAAAATAGCTGCAGAGAGTCAGAATTCGGCTCAAAAATAACGCTTAGGAGTCAAATTTCCGACATTTCAGACATTTTGAAAACTGCAGGGGGGTTTGTGCAAAATATGACCAATCGCCGTGTTCAGTAATTGGCATACTTTTGGTATAAAAAGTCGTAATTTGAAACTGAAAACAGGTGTAGAGAGTCAGAATTCGGATAAAAAATCACGTTCAGGAGTCAAATTTTCGACATTTCAGACATTTTGAAAACTGCAGGGGGGTTTGGGCAAAATATGACCCATCGCCGTTTTCAGTAATTGGCATATTTCGGTATGAAAAGTCGTAATTTGAAACTGAAAATAGGTGCAGAGAGTCAGAATTCGGCTCAAAAATCACGCTCAGGAGTCAAATTTCCGACATTTCAGACATTTTAAAAACTGCAGGGGGGTTTGGGCAAAATATGACCCATCGCCGTTTTCAGTAATTGGCATATTTTCGGTATGAAACGTCGTAATTTGAAACTGAAAATAGGTGCAGAGAGTCAGAATTTGGATAAAAAATCACGTTCAGGAGTCAAATTTCCGACATTTCAGACATTTTGAAAACTGCAGGGGGGTTTGGGCAAAATATGAACCATCGCCGTTTACAGTAATTGGCATATTTTCGGTATGAAACGTCGTATTTTGAAAATAAAAATAGGTGCAGAGAGTCAGAATTCGGCTCAAAAATCACGCTCAGGAGTCAAATTTCCGACATTTCAGACATTTTAAAAACTGCAAGAGGTTTGGGCAAAATATGACCCATCGCCGTTTTCAGTAATGTGCATATTTTCGGTATGAAACGTCGTAATTTGAAACTGAAAATAAGTGCAGAGAGTCAGAATTCGGCTCAAAAATCACGCTCAGGAGCCAAATTTCCGACATTTCAGACATTTTAAAAACTGCAGGGGGGTTTGGGCAAAATATGACCCATTGCCGTTTTGAGTAATTGGCATATTTTCGGTATGAAACGTCGTAATTTGAAACTAAAATTAGGTGCAGAGAGTCAGAATTTGGCTCAAAAATCACGCTCAGGAGTCAAATTTCCGACATTTCAGACATTTTGAAAACTGCAGGGGGGGGGGGGGGGTTTGGGCAAAATATGACCCATCGCCGTTTTCAGTAATTGGCATATTTTCGGTATAAAAAGTCGTAATTTGAAACTGAAAAAAGTTGCAGAGAGTCAGAATTCGGATATAAAATCAGGCTCAGCAGTCAAATTTCCGACACTTCAGACATTTTGAAAACTGCAGGGGGATTTGGGCAAAATATGACCCATCGCCGTTTACAGTAATTGGCATATTTTCGGTATGAAACGTCGTAATTTGAAACTGAAAATAGGTGCAGAGAGTCAGAATTCTGCTCAAAAATCACGGTCAGGAGTCAAATTTCCGACATTTCAGACATTTTAAAAACTGCAGGGGGGTTTGGGCAAAATATGACCCATCGCCGTTTTCAGTAATTGGCATATTTTCGGTATGAAACGTCGTAATTTGAAACTGAAAATAGCTGCAGAGAGTCAGAATTCGGCTCAAAAATCACGCTTAGGAGTCAAATTTCCGACATTTCAGACATTTTGAAAACTGCAGGGGGGTTTGTGCAAAATATGACCAATCGCCGTGTTCAGTAATTGGCATATTTTCGGTATAAAAAGTCGTAATTTGAAACTGAAAACAGGTGTAGAGAGTCAGAATTCGGATAAAAAATCACGTTCAGGAGTCAAATTTTCGACATTTCAGACATTTTGAAAACTGCAGGGGGGTTTGGGCAAAATATGACCCATCGCCGTTTTCAGTAATTGGCATATTTCGGTATGAAAAGTCGTAATTTGAAACTGAAAATAGGTGCAGAGAGACAGAATTTGGATAAAAAATCACGTTCAGGAGTCAAATTTCCGACATTTCAGACATTTTGAAAACTGCAGGGGGGTTTGGGCAAAATATGAACCATCGCCGTTTACAGTAATTGGCATATTTTCGGTATGAAACGTCGTATTTTGAAAATAAAAATAGGTGCAGAGAGTCAGAATTCGGCTCAAAAATCACGCTCAGGAGTCAAATTTCCGACATTTCAGACATTTTAAAAACTGCAGGGGGTTTGGGCAAAATATGACCCATCGCCGTTTTGAGTAATTGGCATATTTTCGGTATGAAACGTCGTAATTTGAAACTAAAATTAGGTGCAGAGAGTCAGAATTTGGCTCAAAAATCACGCTCAGGAGTCAAATTTCCGACATTTCAGACATTTTAAAAACTGCAGGGGGTTTGGGCAAAATATGACCCATCGCCGTTTTCAGTAATTGGCATATTTTCGGTATAAAAAGTCGTAATTTGAAACTGAAAAAAGTTGCAGAGAGTCAGAATTCGGATATAAAATCACGCTCAGGAGTCAAATTTCCGACACTTCAGACATTTTGAAAACTGCAGGGGGATTTGGGAAAAATATGACCCATCGCCGTTTACAGTAATTGGCATATTTTCGGTATGAAACGTCGTAATTTGAAACTGAAAATAGGTGCAGAGAGTCAGAATTCGGCTCAAAAATCACTCTCAGGAGTCAAATTTCCGACATTTCAGACATTTTAAAAACTGCATGGGGGTTTGGGCAAAATATGACCCATCGCCGTTTTCAGTAATTGGCATATTTTCGGTATGAAACGTCGTAATTTGAAACTGAAAATAGGTGCAGAGAGTCAGAATTCAGCTCAAAATCACGGTCAGGAGTCAAATTTCCGACATTTCAGACATTTTAAAAACTGCAGGGGGGTTTGGGCAAAATATGACCCATTGCCGTTTTCAGTAATTGGCATTTTTTCGGTATGAAACGTCGTAATTTGAAACTGAAAATAGCTACAGAGAGTCAGAATTCGGCTCAAAAATCACGCTTAGGAGTCAAATTTCCGACATTTCAGACATTTTGAAAACTGCAGGGGGGTTTGTGCAAAATATGACCAATCGCCGTGTTCAGTAATTGGCATATTTTCGGTATAAAAAGTCGTAATTTAAAACTGAAAACAGGTGTAGAGAGTCAGAATTCGGACAAAAAATCACGTTCAGGAGTCAAATTTTCGACATTTCAGACATTTTGAAAACTGCAGGGGGGTTTGGGCAAAATATGACCCATCGCCGTTTTCAGTAATTGGCATATTTTCGGTATGAAAAGTCGTAATTTGAAACTGAAAATAGGTGCAGAGAGACAGAATTTGGATAAAAAATCACGTTCAGGAGTCAAATTTCCGACATTTCAGACATTTTGAAAACTGCAGGGGGGTTTGGGCAAAATATGAACCATCGCCGTTTACAGTAATTGGCATATTTTCGGTATGAAACGTCGTAATTTGAAACTGAAAATAAGTGCAGAGAGTCAGAATTCGGCTCAAAAATCACACTCAGGAGCCAAATTTCCGACATTTCAGACATTTTAAAAACTGCAGGGGGGTTTGGGCAAAATATGACCCATTGCCGTTTTGAGTAATTGGCATATTTTCGGTATGAAACGTCGTAATTTGAAACTAAAATTAGGTACAGAGAGTCAGAATTTGGCTCAAAAATCACGCTCAGGAGTCAAATTTCCGACATTTCAGACATTTTGAAAACTGCAGGGGGGGTTTGGGCAAAATATGACCCATCGCCGTTTTCAGTAATTGGCATATTTTCAGTATAAAAAGTCGTAATTTGAAACTGAAAAAAGTTGCAGAGAGTCAGAATTCGGATATAAAATCACGCTCAGGAGTCAAATTTCCGACACTTCAGACATTTTGAAAACTGCAGGGGGATTTGGGCAAAATATGACCCATCGCCGTTTACAGTAATTGGCATATTTTCGGTATGAAACGTCGTAATTTGAAACTGAAAATAGGTGCAGAGAGTCAGAATTCGGCTCAAAAATCACGCTCAGGAGTCAAATTTCCGACATTTCAGACATTTTAAAAACTGCAGGGGGGTTTGGGCAAAATATGACCCATCGCCGTTTTCAGTAATTGGCATATTTTCGGTATGAAACGTCGTAATTTGAATCTGAAAATAGGTGCAGAGAGTCAGAATTCAGCTCAAAAATCACGGTCAGGAGTCAAATTTCCGACATTTCAGACATTTTAAAAACTGCAGGGGGGTTTGGGCAAAATATGACCCATCGCCGTTTTCAGTAATTAGCATATTTTCGGTATGAAACGTCGTAATTTGAAACTGAAAATAGGTGCAGAGAGTCAGAATTCGGCTCGAAAATCACGCTTAGGAGTCAAATTTCCGACATTTCAGACATTTTGAAAACTGCAGGGGGGTTTGGGCAAAATATGACCCATCGCCGTTTACAGTAATTAGCATATTTTCGGTATGAAACGTCGTATTTTGAAACTGAAAATTGGTGCAGAGAGTCAGAATTCGGCTCAAAAATCACGCTCAGGAGCCAAATTTCCGACATTTCAGACATTTTAAAAACTGCAGGGGGGTTTGGGCAAAATATGACCCATTGCCGTTTTCAGTAATTGGCATATTTTCGGTATGAAACGTCGTAATTTGAAACTAAAAATAGGTGCAGAGAGTCAGAATTTGGCTCAAAAATCACGCTCAGGAGTCAAATTTCCGACATTTCAGACATTTTGAAAACTGCAGGGGGAGTTTGGGCAAAATATGACCCATCGCCGTTTTCAGTAATTGGCATATTTTCGGTATGAAACGTCGTAATTTGAAACTGAAAATAGGTGCAGAGAGTCAGAATTCAGCTCAAAAATCACGGTCAGGAGTCAAATTTCCGACATTTCAGACATTTTAAAAACTGCAGGGGGGTTTGGGCAAAATATGACCCATTGCCGTTTTCAGTAATTGGCATTTTTTCGGTATGAAACGTCGTAATTTGAAACTGAAAATAGCTACAGAGAGTCAGAATTCGGCTCAAAAATCACGCTTAGGAGTCAAATTTCCGACATTTCAGACATTTTGAAAACTGCAGGGGGGTTTGTGCAAAATATGACCAATCGCCGTGTTCAGTAATTGGCATATTTTCGGTATAAAAAGTCGTAATTTAAAACTGAAAACAGGTG
Organism: Procambarus clarkii; assembly: GCF_040958095.1. NCBI lineage: Eukaryota > Metazoa > Arthropoda > Malacostraca > Decapoda > Cambaridae > Procambarus > Procambarus clarkii. The sequence goes on along the minus strand of NW_027189152.1, from coordinate 1,882,171 downwards.
TAGAGAGTCAGAATTCGGACAAAAAATCACGTTCAGGAGTCAAATTTTCGACATTTCAGACATTTTGAAAACTGCAGGGGGGTTTGGGCAAAATATGACCCATCGCCGTTTTCAGTAATTGGCATATTTTCGGTATGAAAAGTCGTAATTTGAAACTGAAAATAGGTGCAGAGAGACAGAATTTGGATAAAAAATCACGTTCAGGAGTCAAATTTCCGACATTTCAGACATTTTGAAAACTGCAGGGGGGTTTGGGCAAAATATGAACCATCGCCGTTTACAGTAATTGGCATATTTTCGGTATGAAACGTCGTAATTTGAAACTGAAAATAAGTGCAGAGAGTCAGAATTCGGCTCAAAAATCACACTCAGGAGCCAAATTTCCGACATTTCAGACATTTTAAAAACTGCAGGGGGGTTTGGGCAAAATATGACCCATTGCCGTTTTGAGTAATTGGCATATTTTCGGTATGAAACGTCGTAATTTGAAACTAAAATTAGGTACAGAGAGTCAGAATTTGGCTCAAAAATCACGCTCAGGAGTCAAATTTCCGACATTTCAGACATTTTGAAAACTGCAGGGGGGGTTTGGGCAAAATATGACCCATCGCCGTTTTCAGTAATTGGCATATTTTCAGTATAAAAAGTCGTAATTTGAAACTGAAAAAAGTTGCAGAGAGTCAGAATTCGGATATAAAATCACGCTCAGGAGTCAAATTTCCGACACTTCAGACATTTTGAAAACTGCAGGGGGATTTGGGCAAAATATGACCCATCGCCGTTTACAGTAATTGGCATATTTTCGGTATGAAACGTCGTAATTTGAAACTGAAAATAGGTGCAGAGAGTCAGAATTCGGCTCAAAAATCACGCTCAGGAGTCAAATTTCCGACATTTCAGACATTTTAAAAACTGCAGGGGGGTTTGGGCAAAATATGACCCATCGCCGTTTTCAGTAATTGGCATATTTTCGGTATGAAACGTCGTAATTTGAATCTGAAAATAGGTGCAGAGAGTCAGAATTCAGCTCAAAAATCACGGTCAGGAGTCAAATTTCCGACATTTCAGACATTTTAAAAACTGCAGGGGGGTTTGGGCAAAATATGACCCATCGCCGTTTTCAGTAATTAGCATATTTTCGGTATGAAACGTCGTAATTTGAAACTGAAAATAGGTGCAGAGAGTCAGAATTCGGCTCGAAAATCACGCTTAGGAGTCAAATTTCCGACATTTCAGACATTTTGAAAACTGCAGGGGGGTTTGGGCAAAATATGACCCATCGCCGTTTACAGTAATTAGCATATTTTCGGTATGAAACGTCGTATTTTGAAACTGAAAATTGGTGCAGAGAGTCAGAATTCGGCTCAAAAATCACGCTCAGGAGCCAAATTTCCGACATTTCAGACATTTTAAAAACTGCAGGGGGGTTTGGGCAAAATATGACCCATTGCCGTTTTCAGTAATTGGCATATTTTCGGTATGAAACGTCGTAATTTGAAACTAAAAATAGGTGCAGAGAGTCAGAATTTGGCTCAAAAATCACGCTCAGGAGTCAAATTTCCGACATTTCAGACATTTTGAAAACTGCAGGGGGAGTTTGGGCAAAATATGACCCATCGCCGTTTTCAGTAATTGGCATATTTTCGGTATGAAACGTCGTAATTTGAAACTGAAAATAGGTGCAGAGAGTCAGAATTCGGCTCAAAAATCACGCTTAGGAGTCAAATTTCAGACATTTTGAAAACTGCAGGGGGGTTTGGGCAAAATATGACCCATCGCCGTTTTCAGTAATTGGCATATTTTCGGTATAAAAAGTCGTAATTTGAAACTGAAAACAGGTGTAGAGAGTCAGAATTCGGATAAAAAATCACGCTCAGGAGTCAAATTTTCGACATTTCAGACAGTTTGAAAACTGCAGGGGCGTTTGGGCAAAATACGACCCATCACCGTTTTCAGTAATTGGCATATTTTCGGTATGAAACGTCGTATTTTGAAAATAAAAATAGGTGCAGTGAGTCAGAATTCGGCTCAAAAATCACGCTCAGGAGTCAAATTTCCGACATTCCAGACATTTTAAAAACTGCAGGGGGGGTTTGGGCAAAATATGACCCATCGCCGTTTTCAGTAATGTGCATATTTTCGGTATGAAACGTCGTAATTTGAAACTGAAAATAGGTGCAGAGAGTCAGAATTCGGCTCAAAATCACACTCAGGAGCCAAATATCCGACATTTCAGACATTTTAAAAACTGCAGGGGGGTTTGGGCAAAATATGACCAATCGCCGTTTTCAGTAATTGGCATATTTTCGGTATAAAAAGTCGTAATTTGAAACTGAAAACAGGTGCAGAGAGTCAGAATTCGGCTCAAAAATCACGCTTAGGAGTCAAATTTCCGACATTTCAGACATTTTGAAAATTGCAGGGGGGTTTGGGCAAAATATGACCAATCGCCGTTTTCAGTAATTGGCATATTTTCGGTATAAAAAGTCGTAATTTGAAACTGAAAACAGGTGTAGAGAGTCAGAATTCGGATAAAAAATCACGCTCAGGAGTCAAATTTTCGACATTTCAGACATTTTGAAAACTGCAGGGGGGTTTGGGCAAAATATGACCCATCGCCGTTTTCAGTAATTGGCATATTTTCGGTATGAAAAGTCGTAATTTGAAACTGAAAATAGGTGCAGAGACAGAATTTGGATAAAAAATCACGCTCAGGAGTCAAATTTCCGACATTTCAGACATTTTGAAAACTGCAGGGGGGTTTGGGCAAAATATGACCCATCGCCGTTTACAGTAATTCGCATATTTTCGGTATGAAACGTCGTATTTTGACAATAAAAATAGGTGCAGAGAGTCAGAATTCGGCTCAAAAATCACGCTCAGGAGTCAAATTTCCGACATTTCAGACATTTTAAAAACTGCAGGGGGTTTGGGCAAAATATGACCCATCGCCGTATTCAGTAATGTGCATATTTTCGGTATGAAACGCAGTAATTTGAAACTGAAAATAGGTGCAGAGAGTCAGAATTCGGCTCAAAAATCACGCTCAGGAGCCAAATTTCCGACATTTCAGACATTTTAAAAACTGTAGGGGGTTTTGGGCAAAATATGACCCATTGCCGTTTTCAGTAATTGGCATATTTTCGGTATGAAACGTCGTAATTTGAAACTGAAAATAGGTGCAGAGAGTCAGAATTCGGCTCAAAAATCACGCTTAGGAGTCAAATTTCAGACATTTTGAAAACTGCAGGGGGGTTTGGGCAAAATATGACCCATCGCCGTTTTCAGTAATTGGCATATTTTCGGTATAAAAAGTCGTAATTTGAAACTGAAAACAGGTGTAGAGAGTCAGAATTCGGATAAAAAATCACGCTCAGGAGTCAAATTTTCGACATTTCAGACAGTTTGAAAACTGCAGGGGCGTTTGGGCAAAATACGACCCATCACCGTTTTCAGTAATTGGCATATTTTCGGTATGAAACGTCGTATTTTGAAAATAAAAATAGGTGCAGTGAGTCAGAATTCGGCTCAAAAATCACGCTCAGGAGTCAAATTTCCGACATTCCAGACATTTTAAAAACTGCAGGGGGGGTTTGGGCAAAATATGACCCATCGCCGTTTTCAGTAATGTGCATATTTTCGGTATGAAACGTCGTAATTTGAAACTGAAAATAGGCGCAGAGAGTCAGAATTCGGCTCAAAATCACACTCAGGAGCCAAATATCCGACATTTCAGACATTTTAAAAACTGCAGGGGGGTTTGGGCAAAATATGACCAATCGCCGTTTTCAGTAATTGGCATATTTTCGGTATAAAAAGTCGTAATTTGAAACTGAAAACAGGTGCAGAGAGTCAGAATTCGGCTCAAAAATCACGCTTAGGAGTCAAATTTCCGACATTTCAGACATTTTGAAAATTGCAGGGGGGTTTGGGCAAAATATGACCAATCGCCGTTTTCAGTAATTGGCATATTTTCGGTATAAAAAGTCGTAATTTGAAACTGAAAACAGGTGTAGAGAGTCAGAATTCGGATAAAAAATCACGCTCAGGAGTCAAATTTTCGACATTTCAGACATTTTGAAAACTGCAGGGGGGTTTGGGCAAAATATGACCCATCGCCGTTTTCAGTAATTGGCATATTTTCGGTATGAAAAGTCGTAATTTGAAACTGAAAATAGGTGCAGAGACAGAATTTGGATAAAAAATCACGCTCAGGAGTCAAATTTCCGACATTTCAGACATTTTGAAAACTGCAGGGGGGTTTGGGCAAAATATGACCCATCGCCGTTTACAGTAATTCGCATATTTTCGGTATGAAACGTCGTATTTTGACAATAAAAATAGGTGCAGAGAGTCAGAATTCGGCTCAAAAATCACGCTCAGGAGTCAAATTTCCGACATTTCAGACATTTTAAAAACTGCAGGGGGTTTGGACAAAATATGACCCATCGCCGTTTTCAGTAATGTGCATATTTTCGGTATGAAACGCAGTAATTTGAAACTGAAAATAGGTGCAGAGAGTCAGAATTCGGCTCAAAAATCACGCTCAGGAGCCAAATTTCCGACATTTCAGACATTTTAAAAACTGCAGGGGGGTTTGGGCAAAATATGACCCATTGCCGTTTTCAGTAATTGGCATATTTTCGGTATGAAACGTCGTAATTTGAAACTGAAAATAGGTGCAGAGAGTCAGAATTCAGCTCAAAAATCACGGTCAGGAGTCAAATTTCCGACATTTCAGACATTTTAAAAACTGCAGGGGCGTTTGGGCAAAATATGACCCATCGCCGTTTTCAGTAATTGGCATATTTTCGGTATGAAACGTCGTAATTTGAAACTGAAAATAGCTGCAGAGAGTCAGAATTCGGCTCAAAAATCACGCTTAGGAGTCAAATTTCCGACATTTCAGACATTTTGAAAACTGCAGGGGGGTTTGTGCAAAATATGACCAATCGCCGTGTTCAGTAATTGGCATATTTTCGGTATAAAAAGTCGTAATTTGAAACTGAATACAGGTGTAGAGAGTCAGAATTCGGATAAAAAATCACGTTCAGGAGTCAAATTTTCGACATTTCAGACATTTTGAAAACTGCAGGGGGGTTTGGGCAAAATATGACCCATCGCCGTTTTCAGTAATTGGCATATTTCGGTATGAAAAGTCGTAATTTGAAACTGAAAATAGGTGCAGAGAGACAGAATTTGGATAAAAAATCACGTTCAGGAGTCAAATTTCCGACATTTCAGACATTTTGAAAACTGCAGGGGGGGTTTGGGCAAAATATGACCCATCGCCGTTTTCAGTAATTGGCATATTTTCGGTATAAAAAGTCGTAATTTGAAACTGAAAAAAGTTGCAGAGAGTCAGAATTCGGATATAAAATCACGCTCAGGAGTCAAATTTCCGACACTTCAGACATTTTGAAAACTGCAGGGGGATTTGGGCAAAATATGACCCATCGCCGTTTACAGTAATTGGCATATTTTCGGTATGAAACGTCGTAATTTGAAACTGAAAATAGGTGCAGAGAGTCAGAATTCGGCTCAAAAATCACGCTCAGGAGTCAAATTTCCGACATTTCAGACATTTTAAAAACTGCAGGGGGGTTTGGGCAAAATATGACCCATCGCCGTTTTCAGTAATTGGCATATTTTCGGTATGAAACGTCGTAATTTGAAACTGAAAATAGGTGCAGAGAGTCAGAATTCAGCTCAAAAATCACGGTCAGGAGTCAAATTTCCGACATTTCAGACATTTTAAAAACTGCAGGGGGGTTTGGGCAAAATATGACCCATCGCCGTTTTCAGTAATTAGCATATTTTCGGTATGAAACGTCGTAATTTGAAACTGAAAATAGGTGCAGAGAGTCAGAATTCGGCTCGAAAATCACGCTTAGGAGTCAAATTTCCGACATTTCAGACATTTTGAAAACTGCAGGGGGAGTTTGGGCAAAATATGACCCATCGCCGTTTTCAGTAATTGGCATATTTTCGGTATGAAACGTCGTAATTTGAAACTGAAAATAGGTGCAGAGAGTCAGAATTCGGCTCAAAAATCACGCTTAGGAGTCAAATTTCAGACATTTTGAAAACTGCAGGGGGGTTTGGGCAAAATATGACCCATCGCCGTTTTCAGTAATTGGCATATTTTCGGTATAAAAAGTCGTAATTTGAAACTGAAAACAGGTGTAGAGAGTCAGAATTCGGATAAAAAATCACGCTCAGGAGTCAAATTTTCGACATTTCAGACAGTTTGAAAACTGCAGGGGCGTTTGGGCAAAATACGACCCATCACCGTTTTCAGTAATTGGCATATTTTCGGTATGAAACGTCGTATTTTGAAAATAAAAATAGGTGCAGTGAGTCAGAATTCGGCTCAAAAATCACGCTCAGGAGTCAAATTTCCGACATTCCAGACATTTTAAAAACTGCAGTGGGGGTTTGGGCAAAATATGACCCATCGCCGTTTTCAGTAATGTGCATATTTTCGGTATGAAACGTCGTAATTTGAAACTGAAAATAGGTGCAGAGAGTCAGAATTCGGCTCAAAATCACACTCAGGAGCCAAATATCCGACATTTCAGACATTTTAAAAACTGCAGGGGGGTTTGGGCAAAATATGACCAATCGCCGTTTTCAGTAATTGGCATATTTTCGGTATAAAAAGTCGTAATTTGAAACTGAAAACAGGTGCAGAGAGTCAGAATTCGGCTCAAAAATCACGCTTAGGAGTCAAATTTCCGACATTTCAGACATTTTGAAAATTGCAGGGGGGTTTGGGCAAAATATGACCAATCGCCGTTTTCAGTAATTGGCATATTTTCGGTATAAAAAGTCGTAATTTGAAACTGAAAACAGGTGTAGAGAGTCAGAATTCGGATAAAAAATCACGCTCAGGAGTCAAATTTTCGACATTTCAGACATTTTGAAAACTGCAAGGGGGTTTGGGCAAAATATGACCCATCGCTGTTTTCAGTAATTGGCATATTTTCGGTATGAAAAGTCGTAATTTGAAACTGAAAATAGGTGCAGAGACAGAATTTGGATAAAAAATCACGCTCAGGAGTCAAATTTCCGACATTTCAGACATTTTGAAAACTGCAGGGGGGTTTGGGCTTAATATGACCCATCGCCGTTTACAGTAATTCGCATATTTTCGGTATGAAACGTCGTATTTTGACAATAAAAATAGGTGCAGAGAGTCAGAATTCGGCTCAAAAATCACGCTCAGGAGTCAAATTTCCGACATTTCAGACATTTTAAAAACTGCAGGGGGTTTGGGCAAAATATGACCCATCGCCGTTTTCAGTAATGTGCATATTTTCGGTATGAAACGCAGTAATTTGAAACTGAAAATAGGTGCAGAGAGTCAGAATTCGGCTCAAAAATCACGCTCAGGAGCCAAATTTCCGACATTTCAGACATTTTAAAAACTGCAGGGGGTTTTGGGCAAAATATGACCCATTGCCGTTTTCAGTAATTGGCATATTTTCGGTATGAAACGTCGTAATTTGAAACTGAAAATAGGTGCAGAGAGTCAGAATTCGGCTCAAAAATCACGCTTAGGAGTCAAATTTCAGACATTTTGAAAACTGCAGGGGGGTTTGGGCAAAATATGACCCATCGCCGTTTTCAGTAATTGGCATATTTTCGGTATAAAAAGTCGTAATTTGAAACTGAAAACAGGTGTAGAGAGTCAGAATTCGGATAAAAAATCACGCTCAGGAGTCAAATTTTCGACATTTCAGACAGTTTGAAAACTGCAGGGGCGTTTGGGCAAAATACGACCCATCACCGTTTTCAGTAATTGGCATATTTTCGGTATGAAACGTCGTATTTTGAAAATAAAAATAGGTGCAGTGAGTCAGAATTCGGCTCAAAAATCACGCTCAGGAGTCAAATTTCCGACATTCCAGACATTTTAAAAACTGCAGGGGGGGTTTGGGCAAAATATGACCCATCGCCGTTTTCAGTAATGTGCATATTTTCGGTATGAAACGTCGTAATTTGAAACTGAAAATAGGTGCAGAGAGTCAGAATTCGGCTCAAAATCACACTCAGGAGCCAAATATCCGACATTTCAGACATTTTAAAAACTGCAGGGGGGTTTGTGCAAAATATGACCAATCGCCGTTTTCAGTAATTGGCATATTTTCGGTATAAAAAGTCGTAATTTGAAACTGAAAACAGGTGCAGAGAGTCAGAATTCGGCTCAAAAATCACGCTTAGGAGTCAAATTTCCGACATTTCAGACATTTTGAAAATTGCAGGGGGGTTTGGGCAAAATATGACCAATCGCCGTTTTCAGTAATTGGCATATTTTCGGTATAAAAAGTCGTAATTTGAAACTGAAAACAGGTGTAGAGAGTCAGAATTCGGATAAAAAATCACGCTCAGGAGTCAAATTTTCGACATTTCAGACATTTTGAAAACTGCAGGGGGGTTTGGGCAAAATATGACCCATCGCTGTTTTCAGTAATTGGCATATTTTCGGTATGAAAAGTCGTAATTTGAAACTGAAAATAGGTGCAGAGACAGAATTTGGATAAAAAATCACGCTCAGGAGTCAAATTTCCGACATTTCAGACATTTTGAAAACTGCAGGGGGGTTTGGGCAAAATATGACCCATCGCCGTTTACAGTAATTCGCATATTTTCGGTATGAAACGTCGTATTTTGACAATAAAAATAGGTGCAGAGAGTCAGAATTCGGCTCAAAAATCACGCTCAGGAGTCAAATTTCCGACATTTCAGACATTTTAAAAACTGCAGGGGGTTTGGACAAAATATGACCCATCGCCGTTTTCAGTAATGTGCATATTTTCGGTATGAAACGCAGTAATTTGAAACTGAAAATAGGTGCAGAGAGTCAGAATTCTGCTCAAAAATCACGCTCAGGAGCCAAATTTCCGACATTTCAGACATTTTAAAAACTGCAGGGGGGTTTGGGCAAAATATGACCCATTGCCGTTTTCAGTAATTGGCATATTTTCGGTATGAAACGTCGTAATTTGAAACTGAAAATAGGTGCAGAGAGTCAGAATTCAGCTCAAAAATCACGGTCAGGTGTCAAATTTCCGACATTTCAGACATTTTAAAAACTGCAGGGGCGTTTGGGCAAAATATGACCCATCGCCGTTTTCAGTAATTGGCATATTTTCGGTATGAAACGTCGTAATTTGAAACTGAAAATAGCTGCAGAGAGTCAGAATTCGGCTCAAAAATCACGCTTAGGAGTCAAATTTCCGACATTTCAGACATTTTGAAAACTGCAGGGGGGTTTGTGCAAAATATGACCAATCGCCGTGTTCAGTAATTGGCATATTTTCGGTATAAAAAGTCGTAATTTGAAACTGAAAACAGGTGTAGAGAGTCAGAATTCGGATAAAAAATCACGTTCAGGAGTCAAATTTTCGACATTTCAGACATTTTGAAAACTGCAGGGGGGTTTGGGCAAAATATGACCCATCGCCGTTTACAGTAATTAGCATATTTTCGGTATGAAACGTCGTATTTTGAAACTGAAAATTGGTGCAGAGAGTCAGAATTCGGCTCAAAAATCACGCTCAGGAGCCAAATTTCCGACATTTCAGACATTTTAAAAACTGCAGGGGGGGTTTGGGCAAAATATGACCCATTGCCGTTTTCAGTAATTGGCATATTTTCGGTATGAAACGTCGTAATTTGAAACTAAAAATAGGTGCAGAGAGTCAGAATTTGGCTCAAAAATCACGCTCAGGAGTCAAATTTCCGACATTTCAGACATTTTGAAAACTGCAGGGGGAGTTTGGGCAAAATATGACCCATCGCCGTTTTCAGTAATTGGCATATTTTCGGTATGAAACGTCGTAATTTGAAACTGAAAATAGGTGCAGAGAGTCAGAATTCGGCTCAAAAATCACGCTTAGGAGTCAAATTTCAGACATTTTGAAAACTGCAGGGGGTTTGGGCAAAATATGACCCATCGCCGTTTTCAGTAATTGGCATATTTTCGGTATAAAAAGTCGTAATTTGAAACTGAAAACAGGTGTAGAGAGTCAGAATTCGGATAAAAAATCACGCTCAGGACTCAAATTTTCGACATTTCAGACAGTTTGAAAACTGCAGGGGCGTTTGGGCAAAATACGACCCATCACCGTTTTCAGTAATTGGCATATTTTCGGTATGAAACGTCGTATTTTGAAAATAAAAATAGGTGCAGTGAGTCAGAATTCGGCTCAAAAATCACGCTCAGGAGTCAAATTTCCGACATTCCAGACATTTTAAAAACTGCAGGGGGGGTTTGGGCAAAATATGACCCATCGCCGTTTTCAGTAATGTGCATATTTTCGGTATGAAACGTCGTAATTTGAAACTGAAAATAGGTGCAGAGAGTCAGAATTCGGCTCAAAATCACACTCAGGAGCCAAATATCCGACATTTCAGACATTTTAAAAACTGCAGGGGGGTTTGGGCAAAATATGACCAATCGCCGTTTTCAGTAATTGGCATATTTTCGGTATAAAAAGTCGTAATTTGAAACTGAAAACAGGTGCAGAGAGTCAGAATTCGGCTCAAAAATCAAGCTTAGGAGTCAAATTTCCGACATTTCAGACATTTTGAAAATTGCAGGGGGGGTTTGGGCAAAATATGACCAATCGACGTTTTCAGTAATTGGCATATTTTCGGTATAAAAAGTCGTAATTTGAAACTGAAAACAGGTGTAGAGAGTCAGAATTCGGATAAAAAATCACGCTCAGGAGTCAAATTTTCGACATTTCAGACATTTTGAAAACTGCAGGGGGGTTTGGGCAAAATATGACCCATCGCCGTTTTCAGTAATTGGCATATTTTCGGTATGAAAAGTCGTAATTTGAAACTGAAAATAGGTGCAGAGATAGAATTTGGATAAAAAATCACGCTCAGGAGTCAAATTTCCGACATTTCAGACATTTTGAAAACTGCAGGGGGGTTTGGGCAAAATATGACCCATCGCCGTTTACAGTAATTCGCATATTTTCGGTATGAAACGTCGTATTTTGACAATAAAAATAGGTGCAGAGAGTCAGAATTCGGCTCAAAAATCACGCTCAGGAGTCAAATTTCCGACATTTCAGACATTTTAAAAACTGCAGGGGGTTTGGATAAAATATGACCCATCGCCGTTTTCAGTAATGTGCATATTTTCGGTATGAAACGCAGTAATTTGAAACTGAAAATAGGTGCAGAGAGTCAGAATTCTGCTCAAAAATCACGCTCAGGAGCCAAATTTCCGACATTTCAGACATTTTAAAAACTGCAGGGGGGTTTGGGCAAAATATGACCCATTGCCGTTTTCAGTAATTGGCATATTTTCGGTATGAAACGTCGTAATTTGAAACTGAAAATAGGTGCAGAGAGTCAGAATTCAGCTCAAAAATCACGGTCAGGAGTCAAATTTCCGACATTTCAGACATTTTAAAAACTGCAGGGGCGTTTGGGCAAAATATGACCCATCGCCGTTTTCAGTAATTGGCATATTTTCGGTATGAAACGTCGTAATTTGAAACTGAAAATAGCTGCAGAGAGTCAGAATTCGGCTCAAAAATCACGCTTAGGAGTCAAATTTCCGACATTTCAGACATTTTGAAAACTGCAGGGGGGTTTGTGCAAAATATGACCAATCGCCGTGTTCAGTAATTGGCATATTTTCGGTATAAAAAGTCGTAATTTGAAACTGAAAACAGGTGTAGAGAGTCAGAATTCGGATAAAAAATCACGTTCAGGAGTCAAATTTTCGACATTTCAGACATTTTGAAAACTGCAGGGGGGTTTGGGCAAAATATGACCCATCGCCGTTTTCAGTAATTGGCATATTTCGGTATGAAAAGTCGTAATTTGAAACTGAAAATAGGTGCAGAGAGACAGAATTTGGATAAAAAATCACGTTCAGGAGTCAAATTTCCGACATTTCAGACATTTTGAAAACTGCAGGGGGGTTTGGGCAAAATATGACCCATCGCCGTTTACAGTAATTAGCATATTTTCGGTATGAAACGTCGTATTTTGAAACTGAAAATTGGTGCAGAGAGTCAGAATTCGGCTCAAAAATCACGCTCAGGAGCCAAATTTCCGACATTTCAGACATTTTAAAAACTGCAGGGGGGTTTGGGCAAAATATGACCCATTGCCGTTTTCAGTAATTGGCATATTTTCGGTATGAAACGTCGTAATTTGAAACTAAAAATAGGTGCAGAGAGTCAGAATTTGGCTCAAAAATCACGCTCAGGAGTCAAATTTCCGACATTTCAGACATTTTGAAAACTGCAGGGGGAGTTTGGGCAAAATATGACCCATCGCCGTTTTCAGTAATTGGCATATTTTCGGTATGAAACGTCGTAATTTGAAACTGAAAATAGGTGCAGAGAGTCAGAATTCGGCTCAAAAATCACGCTTAGGAGTCAAATTTCAGACATTTTGAAAACTGCAGGGGGGTTTGGGCAAAATATGACCCATCGCCGTTTTCAGTAATTGGCATATTTTCGGTATAAAAAGTCGTAATTTGAAACTGAAAACAGGTGTAGAGAGTCAGAATTCGGATAAAAAATCACGCTCAGGACTCAAATTTTCGACATTTCAGACAGTTTGAAAACTGCAGGGGCGTTTGGGCAAAATACGACCCATCACCGTTTTCAGTAATTGGCATATTTTCGGTATGAAACGTCGTATTTTGAAAATAAAAATAGGTGCAGTGAGTCAGAATTCGGCTCAAAAATCACGCTCAGGAGTCAAATTTCCGACATTCCAGACATTTTAAAAACTGCAGGGGGGGTTTGGGCAAAATATGACCCATCGCCGTTTTCAGTAATGTGCATATTTTCGGTATGAAACGTCGTAATTTTAAACTGAAAATAGGTGCAGAGAGTCAGAATTCGGCTCAAAATCACACTCAGGAGCCAAATATCCGACATTTCAGACATTTTAAAAACTGCAGGGGGGTTTGGGCAAAATATGACCAATCGCCGTTTTCAGTAATTGGCATATTTTCGGTATAAAAAGTCGTAATTTGAAACTGAAAACAGGTGCAGAGAGTCAGAATTCGGCTCAAAAATCAAGCTTAGGAGTCAAATTTCCGACATTTCAGACATTTTGAAAATTGCAGGGGGGGTTTGGGCAAAATATGACCAATCGCCGTTTTCAGTAATTGGCATATTTTCGGTATAAAAAGTCGTAATTTGAAACTGAAAACAGGTGTAGAGAGTCAGAATTCGGATAAAAAATCACGCTCAGGAGTAAAATTTTCGACATTTCAGACATTTTGAAAACTGCAGGGGGGTTTGGGCAAAATATGACCCATCGCCGTTTTCAGTAATTGGCATATTTTCGGTATGAAAAGTCGTAATTTGAAACTGAAAATAGGTGCAGAGACAGAATTTGGATAAAAAATCACGCTCAGGAGTCAAATTTCCGACATTTCAGACATTTTGAAAACTGCAGGGGGGTTTGGGCAAAATATGACCCATCGCCGTTTACAGTAATTCGCATATTTTCGGTATGAAACGTCGTATTTTGACAATAAAAATAGGTGCAGAGAGTCAGAATTCGGCTCAAAAATCACGCTCAGGAGTCAAATTTCCGACATTTCAGACATTTTAAAAACTGCAGGGGGTTTGGACAAAATATGACCCATCGCCGTTTTCAGTAATGTGCATATTTTCGGTATGAAACGCAGTAATTTGAAACTGAAAATAGGTGCAGAGAGTCAGAATTCTGCTCAAAAATCACGCTCAGGAGCCAAATTTCCGACATTTCAGACATTTTAAAAACTGCAGGGGGGTTTGGGCAAAATATGACCCATTGCCGTTTTCAGTAATTGGCATATTTTCGGTATGAAACGTCGTAATTTGAAACTGAAAATAGGTGCAGAGAGTCAGAATTCAGCTCAAAAATCACGGTCAGGAGTCAAATTTCCGACATTTCAGACATTTTAAAAACTGCAGGGGCGTTTGGGCAAAATATGACCCATCGCCGTTTTCAGTAATTGGCATATTTTCGGTATGAAACGTCGTAATTTGAAACTGAAAATAGCTGCAGAGAGTCAGAATTCGGCTCAAAAATCACGCTTAGGAGTCAAATTTCCGACATTTCAGACATTTTGAAAACTGCAGGGGGGTTTGTGCAAAATATGACCAATCGCCGTGTTCAGTAATTGGCATATTTTCGGTATAAAAAGTCGTAATTTGAAACTGAAAACAGGTGTAGAGAGTCAGAATTCGGATAAAAAATCACGTTCAGGAGTCAAATTTTCGACATTTCAGACATTTTGAAAACTGCAGGGGGGTTTGGGCAAAATATGACCCATCGCCGTTTTCAGTAATTGGCATATTTCGGTATGAAAAGTCGTAATTTGAAACTGAAAATAGGTGCAGAGAGACAGAATTTGGATAAAAAATCACGTTCAGGAGTCAAATTTCCGACATTTCAGACATTTTGAAAACTGCAGGGGGGTTTGGGCAAAATATGACCCATCGCCGTTTACAGTAATTAGCATATTTTCGGTATGAAACGTCGTATTTTGAAACTGAAAATTGGTGCAGAGTCAGAATTCGGCTCAAAAATCACGCTCAGGAGCCAAATTTCCGACATTTCAGACATTTTAAAAACTGCAGGGGGGTTTGGGCAAAATATGACCCATTGCCGTTTTCAGTAATTGGCATATTTTCGGTATGAAACGTCGTAATTTGAAACTAAAAATAGGTGCAGAGAGTCAGAATTTGGCTCAAAAATCACGCTCAGGAGTCAAATTTCCGACATTTCAGACATTTTGAAAACTGCAGGGGGAGTTTGGGCAAAATATGACCCATCGCCGTTTTCAGTAATTGGCATATTTTCGGTATGAAACGTCGTAATTTGAAACTGAAAATAGGTGCAGAGAGTCAGAATTCGGCTCAAAAATCACGCTTAGGAGTCAAATTTCAGACATTTTGAAAACTGCAGGGGGGTTTGGGCAAAATATGACCCATCGCCGTTTTCAGTAATTGGCATATTTTCGGTATAAAAAGTCGTAATTTGAAACTGAAAACAGGTGTAGAGAGTCAGAATTCGGATAAAAAATCACGCTCAGGACTCAAATTTTCGACATTTCAGACAGTTTGAAAACTGCAGGGGCGTTTAGGCAAAATACGACCCATCACCGTTTTCAGTAATTGGCATATTTTCGGTATGAAACGTCGTATTTTGAAAATAAAAATAGGTGCAGTGAGTCAGAATTCGGCTCAAAAATCACGCTCAGGAGTCAAATTTCCGACATTCCAGACATTTTAAAAACTGCAGGGGGGGTTTGGGCAAAATATGACCCATCGCCGTTTTCAGTAATGTGCATATTTTCGGTATGAAACGTCGTAATTTGAAACTGAAAATAGGTGCAGAGAGTCAGAATTCGGCTCAAAATCACACTCAGGAGCCAAATATCCGACATTTCAGACATTTTAAAAACTGCAGGGGGGTTTGGGCAAAATATGACCAATCGCCGTTTTCAGTAATTGGCATATTTTCGGTATAAAAAGTCGTAATTTGAAACTGAAAACAGGTGCAGAGAGTCAGAATTCGGCTCAAAAATCAAGCTTAGGAGTCAAATTTCCGACATTTCAGACATTTTGAAAATTGCAGGGGGGGTTTGGGCAAAATATGACCAATCGCCGTTTTCAGTAATTGGCATATTTTCGGTATAAAAAGTCGTAATTTGAAACTGAAAACAGGTGTAGAGAGTCAGAATTCGGATAAAAAATCACGCTCAGGAGTCAAATTTTCGACATTTCAGACATTTTGAAAACTGCAGGGGGGTTTGGGCAAAATATGACCCATCGCCGTTTTCAGTAATTGGCATATTTTCGGTATGAAAAGTCGTAATTTGAAACTGAAAATAGGTGCAGAGACAGAATTTGGATAAAAAATCACGCTCAGGAGTCAAATTTCCGACATTTCAGACATTTTGAAAACTGCAGGGGGGTTTGGGCAAAATATGACCCATCGCCGTTTACAGTAATTCGCATATTTTCGGTATGAAACGTCGTATTTTGACAATAAAAATAGGTGCAGAGAGTCAGAATTCGGCTCAAAAATCACGCTCAGGAGTCAAATTTCCGACATTTCAGACATTTTAAAAACTGCAGGGGGTTTGGGCAAAATATGACCCATCGCCGTTTTCAGTAATGTGCATATTTTCGGTATGAAACGCAGTAATTTGAAACTGAAAATAGGTGCAGAGAGTCAGAATTCGGCTCAAAAATCACGCTCAGGAGCCAAATTTCCGACATTTCAGACATTTTAAAAACTGCAGGGGGGTTTGGGCAAAATATGACCCATTGCCGTTTTCAGTAATTGGCATATTTTCGGTATAAAAAGTCGTTATTTGAAACTGAAAACAGGTGTAGAGAGTCAGAATTCGGATAAAAAATCACGCTCAGGAGTCAAATTTTCGACATTTCAGACATTTTGAAAATTGCAGGGGGGGTTTGGGCAAAATATGACCAATCGCCGTTTTCAGTAATTGGCATATTTTCGGTATAAAAAGTCGTAATTTGAAACTGAAAACAGGTGTAGAGAGTCAGAATTCGGATAAAAAATCACGCTCAGGAGTCAAATTTTCGACATTTCAGACATTTTGAAAACTGCAGGGGGGTTTGGGCAAAATATGACCCATCGCCGTTTTCAGTAATTGGCATATTTTCGGTATGAAAAGTCGTAATTTGAAACTGAAAATAGGTGCAGAGACAGAATTTGGATAAAAAATCACGCTCAGGAGTCAAATTTCCGACATTTCAGACATTTTGAAAACTGCAGGGGGGTTTGGGCAAAATATGACCCATCGCCGTTTACAGTAATTCGCATATTTTCGGTATGAAACGTCGTATTTTGACAATAAAAATAGGTGCAGAGAGTCAGAATTCGGCTCAAAAATCACGCTCAGGAGTCAAATTTCCGACATTTCAGACATTTTAAAAACTGCAGGGGGTTTGGGCAAAATATGACCCATCGCCGTTTTCAGTAATGTGCATATTTTCGGTATGAAACGCAGTAATTTGAAACTGAAAATAGGTGCAGAGAGTCAGAATTCGGCTCTAAAATCACGCTCAGGAGCCAAATTTCCGACATTTCAGACATTTTAAAAACTGCAGGGGGGTTTGGGCAAAATATGACCCATTGCCGTTTTCAGTAATTGGCATATTTTCGGTATGAAACGTCGTAATTTGAAACTAAAAATAGGTGCAGAGTCAGAATTTGGCTCAGAAATCACGCTCAGGAGTCAAATTTCCGACATTTCAGACATTTTGAAAACTGCAGGGGGGGTTTGGGCAAAATATGACCCATCGCCGTTTTCAGTAATTGGCATATTTTCGGTATAAAAAGTCGTAATTTGAAACTGAAAAAAGTTGCAGAGAGTCAGAATTCGGATAAAAAATCACGCTCAGGAGTCAAATTTCCGACATTTCTGACATTTTGAAAACTGCAGGGGGGTTTGGGCAAAATATGACCCATCGCCGTTTACAGTAATTGGCATATTTTCGGTATGAAACGTCGTAATTTGAAACTGAAAATAGGTGCAGAGAGTCAGAATTCGGCTCAAAAATCACGCTTAGGAGTCAAATTTCCGACATTTCAGATATTTTGAAAACTGCAGGGGGGTTTGGGCACAATATGACCAATCGCCGTTTTCAGTAATTGGCATATTTTCGGCATAAAAAGTCGTAATTTGAAACTGAAAACAGGTGTAGAGAGTCAGAATTCGGATAAAAAATCACGCTCAGGAGTCAAATTTTCGACATTTCAGACATTTTGAAAACTGCAGGAGGGGTTTAAGCAAAATATGACCCATCGCCGTTTTCAGTAATTGGCATATTTTCGGTATGAAACGTCGTAATTTGAAACTGAAAATAGGTGCAGAGAGTCAGAATTCGGCTCAAAAATCACGCTTAGGAGTCAAATTTCAGACATTTTAAAAACTGCAGTTGGGTTTGGGCAAAATATGACCAATCGCCGTTTTCAGTAATTGGCATATTTTCGGTATAAAAAGTCGTAATTTGAAACTGAAAACAGGTGTAGAGAGTCAGAATTCGGATAAAAAATCACACTTAGGAGTCAAATTTCCGACATTTCAGACATTTTAAAAACTGCAGGGGGGTTTGGGCAAAATATGACCCATCGCCGTTTACAGTAATTGGCATATTTTCGGTATGAAACGTCGTATTTTGAAAATAAAAATAGGTGCAGTGAGTCAGAATTCGGCTCAAAAATCAAGCTTAGGAGTCAAATTTCCGACATTTCAGACATTTTGAAAATTGCAGGGGGGTTTGGGCAAAATATGACCAATCGCCGTTTTCAGTAATTGGCATATTTTCGGTATAAAAAGTCGTAATTTGAAACTGAAAACAGGTGTAGAGAGTCAGAATTCGGATAAAAAATCACGCTCAGGAGTCAAATTTTCGACATTTCAGACATTTTGAAAACTGCAGGGGGGTTTGGGCAAAATATGACCCATCGCCGTTTTCAGTAATTGGCATATTTTCGGTATGAAAAGTCGTAATTTGAAACTGAAAATAGGTGCAGAGACAGAATTTGGATAAAAAATCACGCTCAGGAGTCAAATTTCCGACATTTCAGACATTTTGAAAACTGCAGGGGGGTTTGGGCAAAATATGACCCATCGCCGTTTACAGTAATTCGCATATTTTCGGTATGAAACGTCGTATTTTGACAATAAAAATAGGTGCAGAGAGTCAGAATTCGGCTCAAAAATCACGCTCAGGAGTCAAATTTCCGACATTTCAGACATTTTAAAAACTGCAGGGGGTTTGGGCAAAATATGACCCATCGCCGTTTTCAGTAATGTGCATATTTTCGGTATGAAACGCAGTAATTTGAAACTGAAAATAGGTGCAGAGAGTCAGAATTCGGCTCTAAAATCACGCTCAGGAGCCAAATTTCCGACATTTCAGACATTTTAAAAACTGCAGGGGGGTTTGGGCAAAATATGACCCATTGCCGTTTTCAGTAATTGGCATATTTTCGGTATGAAACGTCGTAATTTGAAACTAAAAATAGGTGCAGAGTCAGAATTTGGCTCAGAAATCACGCTCAGGAGTCAAATTTCCGACATTTCAGACATTTTGAAAACTGCAGGGGGGGTTTGGGCAAAATATGACCCATCGCCGTTTTCAGTAATTGGCATATTTTCGGTATAAAAAGTCGTAATTTGAAACTGAAAAAAGTTGCAGAGAGTCAGAATTCGGATAAAAAATCACGCTCAGGAGTCAAATTTTCGACATTTCAGACATTTTGAAAACTGCAGGAGGGGTTTAAGCAAAATATGACCCATCGCCGTTTTCAGTAATTGGCATATTTTCGGTATGAAACGTCGTAATTTGAAACTGAAAATAGGTGCAGAGAGTCAGAATTCGGCTCAAAAATCACGCTTAGGAGTCAAATTTCAGACATTTTAAAAACTGCAGTTGGGTTTGGGCAAAATATGACCAATCGCCGTTTTCAGTAATTGGCATATTTTCGGTATAAAAAGTCGTAATTTGAAACTGAAAACAGGTGTAGAGAGTCAGAATTCGGATAAAAAATCACGCTCAGGAGTCAAATTTTCGACATTTCAGACAGTTTGAAAACTGCAGGGGGGTTTGGGCAAAATACGACCCATCACCGTTTTCAGTAATTGGCATATTTTCGGTATGAAAAGTCGTAATTTGAAACTGAAAATAGGTTCAGAGATACAGAATTCGGATAAAAAATCACACTTAGGAGTCAAATTTCCGACATTTCAGACATTTTAAAAACTGCAGGGGGGTTTGGGCAAAATATGACCCATCGCCGTTTACAGAAATTGGCATATTTTCGGTATGAAACGTCGTATTTTGAAAATAAAAATAGGTGCAGTGAGTCAGAATTCAGCTAAAAAATCACGCTCAGGAGTCAAATTTCCGACATTCCAGACATTTTAAAAACTGCAGGGGGTTTGGACAAAATATGACCCATCGCCGTTTTCAGTAATGTGCATATTTTCGGTATGAAACGTCGTAATTTGAAACTGAAAATAGGTGCAGAGAGTCAGAATTCGGCTCAAAAATCACACTCAGGAGCCAAATTTCCGACATTTCAGACATTTTAAAAACTGCAGGGGGGTTTGGGCAAAATATGACCCATCGCCGTTTTCAGTAATTGGCATATTTTCGGTATGAAACGTCGTAATTTGAAACTGAAAATAGGTGCAGAGAGTCAGAATTCGGCTCAAAAATCACGGTCAGGAGGAAAATTTCCGACATTTCAGACATTTTGAAAACTGCAGGAGGGTTTGTGCACAATATGACCCATCGCCGTTTTCAGTAATTAGCATATTTTCGGTATAAAAAGTCGTAATTTGAAACTGAAAATAGGTGCAGAGAGTCAGAATTCGGCTCAAAAATCACGCTCAGGAGTAAAATTTCCGACATTTCAGACATTTTAAAAACTGCAGGGGGGTTTGGGCAAAATATGACCCATCGTTGTTTTCAGTAATTGGCATATTTTCGGTATAAAAAGTCGTAATTTGAAGCTGAAAATAGGTGCAGAGAGTCAGAATTCAGATAAAAAATCACGCTCAGGAGTCAAATTTCCGACATTTCCGACATTTTGAAAACTGCAGGGGGGTTTGGGCAAAATATGACCTATCGCCGTTTACAGTAATTGGCATATTTTCGGTATGAAACGTCGTAAATTGAAACTGAAAATAGGTGCAGAGAGTCAGAATTCGGATCAAAAATCACGCTCAGGAGTCAAATTTCCGACATTTCAGACATTTCAAAAACTGCAGGGGGGTTTGGGCAAAATATGACCCATCGCCGTTTTCAGTAATTGGCATATTTTCGGTATGAAACGTCGTAATTTGAAACTGAAAATAGGTGCAGAGAGTCAGAATTCGGCTCAAAAATCACGCTCAAGAGTCAAATTTCCGACATTTCAGACATTTTGAAAACTGCAGAGGGGTTTGGGCAAAATATGACCCATCGCCGTTTTCAGTAATTGGCATAGTTTCTGTATAAAAAGTCGTAATTTGAAACTGAAAATAGGTGCAGAGAGTCAGAATTCGGATAAAAAATCACGCTCAGGAGTCAAATTTCCGACATTTCAGACATTTTGAAAACTGCAGGGGGGTTTGGGCAAAATATGACACATCGCAGTTTTCAGTAATTGGCATATTTTCGGTATAAAAAGTCGTAATTTGAAACTGAAAATAGGTGCAGAGAGTCAGAATTCGGATAAAAAATCTCGCTCAGGAGTCAAATTTCCGACATTTCAGACATTTTGAAAACTGCAGGGGGGTTTGGGCAAAATATGACCCATCGCCGTTTACAGTAATTGGCAAATTTTCGGTATGAAACGTCGTATTTTGAAAACGAAAATAGGTGCAGAGAGTCAGAATTCGGCTCAAAAATCACGCTCAGGAGTCAAATTTCCGACATTTCAGACATTTTAAAAACTGCAGGGGGTTTTGGCAAAATATGACCCATCGCTGTTTACAGTAATTGGCATATTTTCGGTATGAAACATCGTAATTTGAAACTGAAAATAGGTGCAGAGAGTCAGAATTCGGCTCAAGAATCACGCTCAGGAGTCAAATTTCCGACATTTTAGACAGTTTATGAACTGCAGAGGGGTTTGGGCAAAATTTGACCCATCGCCCTTTTCAGTAATTGGCATATTTTCTGTATAAAAAGTCGTAATTTGAAACTGAAAATAGGTGCAGAGAGTCAGAATTCGGCTCAAAAATCACGCTCAGGAGTCAAATTTCCGACATTTCAGACATTTTGAAAACTGCAGGGGGGTTTGGGCAAAATATGACCCATCGCCGTTTTCGGTAATTGGCATATTTTCGGTATAAAAAGTCGTAATTTGAAACTGAAAATAGGTGCAGAAAGTCAGAATTCGGATAAAAAATCTCGTTCAATAGTCAAATTTCAGACATTTCAGACATTTTGAAAACTGCAGGGGGGTTTGGGCAAAATATGACCCATCGCCGTTTTCGGTAATTGGCATATTTTCGGTATAAAAAGTCGTAATTTGAAACTGAAAATAGGTGCAGAGAGTCAGAATTCGGATAAAAAATCTCGTTCAATAGTCAAATTTCCGACATTTCAGACATTTTGAAAACTGCAGGGCGGTTTGGGCAAAATATGACCCATCGCCGTTTACAGTAATTGGCATATTTTCGGTATGAAACATCGTAATTTGAAACTGAAAATAGGTGCAGAGAGTCAGAATTCGGCTCAAGAATCAGGCTCAAGAGTCAAATTTCCGACATTTAAGACATTTTCAAAACTGCAGGGGGGTTTGGGCAAAATATGACCCATCGCCGTTTTCAGTAATTGGCATATTTTCGGTATAAAAAGTCGTAATTTGAATCTGAAAATAGGTGCAGAGAGTCAGAATTCGGCTCAAAAATCACGCTCAGGAGTCTAATTTCCGACATTTCAGACATTTTGAAAACTGCAGGGGGGTTTGGGCAAAATATGACCCATCACCGTTTTCAGTAATTGGCATATTTTCGGTATTAAAAGTCGTAATTTGAAACTGAAAATAGGTGCAGAGAGTCAGAATTTGGCTCAAAAATCACGCTCAGGAGTAAAATTTCCAACATTTCAGACATTTTGAAAACTGCAGGGGGGTTTGGGCAAAATATGACCCATCGCCGTTTTCAGTGATTGGCATATTTTCGGTATAAAAAGTCGTAATTTGAAACTAAAAATAGGTGAAGAGAGTCAGAATTCGGATAAAAAATCACGCTCAGGAGTCAAATTTCAGACATTTCAGACATTTTGAAAACTGCAGGGGGGTTTGGGCAAAATATGACCTATCGCCGTTTACAGTAATTTGCATATTTTCGGTATGAAACGTCGTAATTTGAAACTGAAAATAGGTGCAGAGAGTCAGAATTTGGCTCAAAAATCACGCTCAGGAGTCAAATTTCCGACATTTCAGACATTTTAAAAACTGCAGGGGGGTTTGGGCAAAATATGACCCATCGCCGTTTTCAGTAATTGGCATATTTTCGGTATGAAACGTCGTAATTTGAAACTGAAAATAGGTGCAGAGAGTCAGAATTCGGCTCAAAAATCACGCTCAAGAGTCAAATTTCCGACATTTCAGACATTTTGAAAACTGCAGAGGGGTTTGGGCAAAAAATGACCCATCGCCGTTTTCAGTAATTGGCATATTTTCTGTATAAAAATTCGTAATTTGAAACTGAAAATAGGTGCAGAGAGTCTGAATTCGGATAAAAAATCACGCTCAGGAGTCAAATTTCCGACATTTCAGACATTTTGAAAACTGCAGGGGGGTTTGGGCAAAATATGACACATCACAGTTTTCAGTAATTGGCATATTTTCGGTATGAAACGTCGTATTTTGACAATAAAAATAGGTGCAGAGAGTCAGAATTCGGCTCAAAAATCACGCTCAGGAGTCAAATTTCCGACATTTCAGACATTTTAAAAACTGCAGGGGGTTTGGGCAAAATATGACCCATCGCCGTTTTCAGTAATGTGCATATTTTCGGTATGAAACGCAGTAATTTGAAACTGAAAATAGGTGCAGAGAGTCAGAATTCGGCTCAAAAATCACGCTCAGGAGCCAAATTTCCGACATTTCAGACATTTTAAAAACTGCAGGGGGGTTTGGGCAAAATATGACCCATTGCCGTTTTCAGTAATTGGCATATTTTCGGTATAAAAAGTCGTTATTTGAAACTGAAAACAGGTGTAGAGAGTCAGAATTCGGATAAAAAATCACGCTCAGGAGTCAAATTTTCGACATTTCAGACATTTTGAAAATTGCAGGGGGGGTTTGGGCAAAATATGACCAATCGCCGTTTTCAGTAATTGGCATATTTTCGGTATAAAAAGTCGTAATTTGAAACTGAAAACAGGTGTAGAGAGTCAGAATTCGGATAAAAAATCACGCTCAGGAGTCAAATTTTCGACATTTCAGACATTTTGAAAACTGCAGGGGGGTTTGGGCAAAATATGACCCATCGCCGTTTTCAGTAATTGGCATATTTTCGGTATGAAAAGTCGTAATTTGAAACTGAAAATAGGTGCAGAGACAGAATTTGGATAAAAAATCACGCTCAGGAGTCAAATTTCCGACATTTCAGACATTTTGAAAACTGCAGGGGGGTTTGGGCAAAATATGACCCATCGCCGTTTACAGTAATTCGCATATTTTCGGTATGAAACGTCGTATTTTGACAATAAAAATAGGTGCAGAGAGTCAGAATTCGGCTCAAAAATCACGCTCAGGAGTCAAATTTCCGACATTTCAGACATTTTAAAAACTGCAGGGGGTTTGGGCAAAATATGACCCATCGCCGTTTTCAGTAATGTGCATATTTTCGGTATGAAACACAGTAATTTGAAACTGAAAATAGGTGCAGAGAGTCAGAATTCGGCTCTAAAATCACGCTCAGGAGCCAAATTTCCGACATTTCAGACATTTTAAAAACTGCAGGGGGGTTTGGGCAAAATATGACCCATTGCCGTTTTCAGTAATTGGCATATTTTCGGTATGAAACGTCGTAATTTGAAACTAAAAATAGGTGCAGAGTCAGAATTTGGCTCAGAAATCACGCTCAGGAGTCAAATTTCCGACATTTCAGACATTTTGAAAACTGCAGGGGGGGTTTGGGCAAAATATGACCCATCGCCGTTTTCAGTAATTGGCATATTTTCGGTATAAAAAGTCGTAATTTGAAACTGAAAAAAGTTGCAGAGAGTCAGAATTCGGATAAAAAATCACGCTCAGGAGTCAAATTTCCGACATTTCTGACATTTTGAAAACTGCAGGGGGGTTTGGGCAAAATATGACCCATCGCCGTTTACAGTAATTGGCATATTTTCGGTATGAAACGTCGTAATTTGAAACTGAAAATAGGTGCAGAGAGTCAGAATTCGGCTCAAAAATCACGCTTAGGAGTCAAATTTCCGACATTTCAGACATTTTGAAAACTGCAGGGGGGTTTGGGCACAATATGACCAATCGCCGTTTTCAGTAATTGGCATATTTTCGGCATAAAAAGTCGTAATTTGAAACTGAAAATAGGTGCAGGGAGTCAGAATTCGGCTCAAAAATCACGCTTAGGAGTCAAATTTCAGACATTTTAAAAACTGCAGTTGGGTTTGGGCAAAATATGACCAATCGCCGTTTTCAGTAATTGGCATATTTTCGGTATAAAAAGTCGTAATTTGAAACTGAAAACAGGTGTAGAGAGTCAGAATTCGGATAAAAAATCACACTTAGGAGTCAAATTTCCGACATTTCAGACATTTTAAAAACTGCAGGGGGGTTTGGGCAAAATATGACCCATCGCCGTTTACAGTAATTGGCATATTTTCGGTATGAAACGTCGTATTTTGAAAATAAAAATAGGTGCAGTGAGTCAGAATTCGGCTCAAAAATCAAGCTTAGGAGTCAAATTTCCGACATTTCAGACATTTTGAAAATTGCAGGGGGGTTTGGGCAAAATATGACCAATCGCCGTTTTCAGTAATTGGCATATTTTCGGTATAAAAAGTCGTAATTTGAAACTGAAAACAGGTGTAGAGAGTCAGAATTCGGATAAAAAATCACGCTCAGGAGTCAAATTTTCGACATTTCAGACATTTTGAAAACTGCACGGGGGTTTGGGCAAAATATGACCCATCGCCGTTTTCAGTAATTGGCATATTTTCGGTATGAAAAGTCGTAATTTGAAACTGAAAATAGGTGCAGAGACAGAATTTGGATAAAAAATCACGCTCAGGAGTCAAATTTCCGACATTTCAGACATTTTGAAAACTGCAGGGGGGTTTGGGCAAAATATGACCCATCGCCGTTTACAGTAATTCGCATATTTTCGGTATGAAACGTCGTATTTTGACAATAAAAATAGGTGCAGAGAGTCAGAATTCGGCTCAAAAATCACGCTCAGGAGTCAAATTTCCGACATTTCAGACATTTTAAAAACTGCAGGGGGTTTTGGCAAAATATGACCCATCGCCGTTTTCAGTAATGTGCATATTTTCGGTATGAAACGCAGTAATTTGAAACTGAAAATAGGTGCAGAGAGTCAGAATTCGGCTCAAAAATCACGCTCAGGAGCCAAATTTCCGACATTTCAGACATTTTAAAAACTGCAGGGGGGTTTGGGCAAAATATGACCCATTGCCGTTTTCAGTAATTGGCATATTTTCGGTATGAAACGTCGTAATTTGAAACTAAAAATAGGTGCAGAGTCAGAATTTGGCTCAGAAATCACGCTCAGGAGTCAAATTTCCGACATTTCAGACATTTTGAAAACTGCAGGGGGGGTTTGGGCAAAATATGACCCATCGCCGTTTTCAGTAATTGGCATATTTTCGGTATAAAAAGTCGTAATTTGAAACTGAAAAAAGTTGCAGAGAGTCAGAATTCGGATAAAAAATCACGCTCAGGAGTCAAATTTCCGACATTTCTGACATTTTGAAAACTGCAGGGGGGTTTGGGCAAAATATGACCCATCGCCGTTTACAGTAATTGGGATATTTTCGGTATGAAACGTCGTAATTTGAAACTGAAAATAGGTGCAGAGAGTCAGAATTCGGCTCAAAAATCACGCTTAGGAGTCAAATTTCCGACATTTCAGACATTTTGAAAACTGCAGGGGGGTTTGGGCACAATATGACCAATCGCCGTTTTCAGTAATTGGCATATTTTCGGCATAAAAAGTCTTAATTTGAAACTGAAAACAGGTGTAGAGAGTCAGAATTCGGATAAAAAATCACGCTCAGGAGTCAAATTTTCGACATTTCAGACATTTTGAAAACTGCAGGAGGGGTTTAAGCAAAATATGACCCATCGCCGTTTTCAGTAATTGGCATATTTTCGGTATGAAACGTCGTAATTTGAAACTGAAAATAGGTGCAGAGAGTCAGAATTCGGCTCAAAAATCACGCTTAGGAGTCAAATTTCAGACATTTTAAAAACTGCAGTTGGGTTTGGGCAAAATATGACCAATCGCCGTTTTCAGTAATTGGCATATTTTCGGTATAAAAAGTCGTAATTTGAAACTGAAAACAGGTGTAGAGAGTCAGAATTCGGATAAAAAATCACGCTCAGGAGTCAAATTTTCGACATTTCAGACAGTTTGAAAACTGCAGGGGGGTTTGGGCAAAATACGACCCATCACCGTTTTCAGTAATTGGCATATTTTCGGTATGAAAAGTCGTAATTTGAAACTGAAAATAGGTTCAGAGATACAGAATTCGGATAAAAAATCACACTTAGGAGTCAAATTTCCGACATTTCAGACATTTTAAAAACTGCAGGGGGGTTTGGGCAAAATATGACCCATCGCCGTTTACAGTAATTGGCATATTTTCGGTATGAAACGTCGTATTTTGAAAATAAAAATAGGTGCAGTGAGTCAGAATTCGGCTAAAAAATCACGCTCAGGAGTCAAATTTCCGACATTCCAGACATTTTAAAAACTGCAGGGGGTTTGGACAAAATATGACCCATCGCCGTTTTCAGTAATGTGCATATTTTCGGTATGAAACGTCGTAATTTGAAACTGAAAATAGGTGCAGAGAGTCAGAATTCGGCTCAAAAATCACACTCAGGAGCCAAATTTCCGACATTTCAGACATTTTAAAAACTGCAGGGGGGTTTGGGCAAAATATGACCCATCGCCGTTTTCAGTAATTGGCATATTTTCGGTATGAAACGTCGTAATTTGAAACTGAAAATAGGTGCAGAGAGTCAGAATTCGGCTCAAAAATCACGGTCAGGAGGAAAATTTCCGACATTTCAGACATTTTGAAAACTGCAGGAGGGTTTGTGCACAATATGACCCATCGCCGTTTTCAGTAATTAGCATATTTTCGGTATAAAAAGTCGTAATTTGAAACTGAAAATAGGTGCAGAGAGTCAGAATTCGGCTCAAAAATCACGCTCAGGAGTAAAATTTCCGACATTTCAGACATTTTAAAAACTGCAGGGGGGTTTGGGCAAAATATGACCCATCGTTGTTTTCAGTAATTGGCATATTTTCGGTATAAAAAGTCGTAATTTGAAACTGAAAATAGGTGCAGAGAGTCAGAATTCAGATAAAAAATCACGCTCAGGAGTCAAATTTCCGACATTTCCGACATTTTGAAAACTGCAGGGGGGTTTGGGCAAAATATGACCTATCGCCGTTTACAGTAATTGGCATATTTTCGGTATGAAACGTCGTAAATTGAAACTGAAAATAGGTGCAGAGAGTCAGAATTCGGATCAAAAATCACGCTCAGGAGTCAAATTTCCGACATTTCAGACATTTCAAAAACTGCAGGGGGGTTTGGGCAAAATATGACCCATCGCCGTTTTCAGTAATTGGCATATTTTCGGTATGAAACGTCGTAATTTGAAACTGAAAATAGGTGCAGAGAGTCAGAATTCGGCTCAAAAATCACGCTCAAGAGTCAAATTTCCGACATTTCAGACATTTTGAAAACTGCAGAGGGGTTTGGGCAAAATATGACCCATCGCCGTTTTCAGTAATTGGCATAGTTTCTGTATAAAAAGTCGTAATTTGAAACTGAAAATAGGTGCAGAGAGTCAGAATTCGGATAAAAAATCACGCTCAGGAGTCAAATTTCCGACATTTCAGACAATTTGAAAACTGCAGGGGGGTTTGGGCAAAATATGACACATCGCAGTTTTCAGTAATTGGCATATTTTCGGTATAAAAAGTAGTAATTTGAAACTGAAAATAGGTGCAGAGAGTCAGAATTCGGATAAAAAATCTCGCTCAGGAGTCAAATTTCCGACATTTCAGACATTTTGAAAACTGCAGGGGGGTTTGGGCAAAATATGACCCATCGCCGTTTACAGTAATTGGCAAATTTTCGGTATGAAACGTCGTATTTTGAAAACGAAAATAGGTGCAGAGAGTCAGAATTCGGCTCAAAAATCACGCTCAGGAGTCAAATTTCCGACATTTCAGACATTTTAAAAACTGCAGGGGGTTTTGGCAAAATATGACCCATCGCTGTTTACAGTAATTGGCATATTTTCGGTATGAAACATCGTAATTTGAAACTGAAAATAGGTGCAGAGAGTCAGAATTCGGCTCAAGAATCACGCTCAGGAGTCAAATTTCCGACATTTTAGACAGTTTATGAACTGCAGAGGGGTTTGGGCAAAATTTGACCCATCGCCCTTTTCAGTAATTGGCATATTTTCTGTATAAAAAGTCGTAATTTGAAACTGAAAATAGGTGCAGAGAGTCAGAATTCGGCTCAAAAATCACGCTCAGGAGTCAAATTTCCGACATTTCAGACATTTTGAAAACTGCAGGGGGGTTTGGGCAAAATATGACCCATCGCCGTTTTCGGTAATTGGCATATTTTCGGTATAAAAAGTCGTAATTTGAAACTGAAAATAGGTGCAGAAAGTCAGAATTCGGATAAAAAATCTCGTTCAATAGTCAAATTTCAGACATTTCAGACATTTTGAAAACTGCAGGGGGGTTTGGGCAAAATATGACCCATCGCCGTTTTCGGTAATTGGCATATTTTCGGTATAAAAAGTCGTAATTTGAAACTGAAAATAGGTGCAGAGAGTCAGAATTCGGATAAAAAATCTCGTTCAATAGTCAAATTTCCGACATTTCAGACATTTTGAAAACTGCAGGGCGGTTTGGGCAAAATATGACCCATCGCCGTTTACAGTAATTGGCATATTTTCGGTATGAAACATCGTAATTTGAAACTGAAAATAGGTGCAGAGAGTCAGAATTCGGCTCAAGAATCAGGCTCAAGAGTCAAATTTCCGACATTTAAGACATTTTCAAAACTGCAGGGGGGTTTGGGCAAAATATGACCCATCGCCGTTTTCAGTAATTGGCATATTTTCGGTATAAAAAGTCGTAATTTGAATCTGAAAATAGGTGCAGAGAGTCAGAATTCGGCTCAAAAATCACGCTCAGGAGTCTAATTTCCGACATTTCAGACATTTTGAAAACTGCAGGGGGGTTTGGGCAAAATATGACCCATCACCGTTTTCAGTAATTGGCATATTTTCGGTATAAAAAGTCGTAATTTGAAACTGAAAATAGGTGCAGAGAGTCAGAATTTGGCTCAAAAATCAAGCTCAGGAGTAAAATTTCCAACATTTCAGACATTTTGAAAACTGCAGGGGGGTTTGGTCAAAATATGTCCTATCGCTGTTTACAGTAATTGGCATATTTTCGGTATGGAACGTCGTAATTTGAAACTGAAAATTGATGCAGAGAGTCAGAATTCGGCTCAAAAATCACGCTCAGGAGTCAAATTTCCGACATTTCAGACATTTTGAAAACTGCAGAGGGGTTTGGGCAAAATATGACCCATCGCCGTTTTCAGTGATTGGCATATTTTCGGTATAAAAAGTCGTAATTTGAAACTAAAAATAGGTGAAGAGAGTCAGAATTCGGATAAAAAATCACGCTCAGGAGTCAAATTTCAGACATTTCAGACATTTTGAAAACTGCAGGGGGGTTTGGGCAAAATATGACCTATCGCCGTTTACAGTAATTTGCATATTTTCGGTATGAAACGTCGTAATTTGAAACTGAAAATAGGTGCAGAGAGTCAGAATTTGGCTCAAAAATCACGCTCAGGAGTCAAATTTCCGACATTTCAGACATTTTAAAAACTGCAGGGGGGTTTGGGCAAAATATGACCCATCGCCGTTTTCAGTAATTGGCATATTTTCGGTATGAAACGTCGTAATTTGAAACTGAAAATAGGTGCAGAGAGTCAGAATTCGGCTCAAAAATCACGCTCAAGAGTCAAATTTCCGACATTTCAGACATTTTGAAAACTGCAGAGGGGTTTGGGCAAAAAATGACCCATCGCCGTTTTCAGTAATTGGCATATTTTCTGTATAAAAATTCGTAATTTGAAACTGAAAATAGGTGCAGAGAGTCTGAATTCGGATAAAAAATCACGCTCAGGAGTCAAATTTCCGACATTTCAGACATTTTGAAAACTGCAGGGGGGTTTGGGCAAAATATGACACATCACAGTTTTCAGTAATTGGCATATTTTCGGTATAAAAAGTCGTAATTTGAAACTGAAAATAGGTGCAGAGAGTCAGAATTCGCATAAAAAATCTCGCTCAGAATCAAATTTCCGACATTTCAGACATTTTGAAAACTGCAGGGGGGTTTGGGCAAAATATGACCCATCGCCGTTTACAGTAATTGGCAAATTTTCGGTATGAAACGTCGTATTTTGAAAACGAAATAGGTGCAGAGAGTCAGAATTCGGCTCAAAAATCACGCTCAGGAGTAAAATTTCCGACATTTCAGACATTTTAAAAACTGCAGGGGGGTTTGGGCAAAATATGACCCATCGTTGTTTTCAGTAATTGGCATATTTTCGGTATAAAAAGTCGTAATTTGAAACTGAAAATAGGTGCAGAGAGTCAGAATTCAGATAAAAAATCACGCTCAGGAGTCAAATTTCCGACATTTCCGACATTTTGAAAACTGCAGGGGGGTTTGGGCAAAATATGACCTATCGCCGTTTACAGTAATTGGCATATTTTCGGTATGAAACGTCGTAAATTGAAACTGAAAATAGGTGCAGAGAGTCAGAATTCGGATCAAAAATCACGCTCAGGAGTCAAATTTCCGACATTTCAGACATTTCAAAAACTGCAGGGGGGTTTGGGCAAAATATGACCCATCGCCGTTTTCAGTAATTGGCATATTTTCGGTATGAAACGTCGTAATTTGAAACTGAAAATAGGTGCAGAGAGTCAGAATTCGGCTCAAAAATCACGCTCAAGAGTCAAATTTCCGACATTTCAGACATTTTGAAAACTGCAGAGGGGTTTGGGCAAAATATGACCCATCGCCGTTTTCAGTAATTGGCATAGTTTCTGTATAAAAAGTCGTAATTTGAAACTGAAAATAGGTGCAGAGAGTCAGAATTCGGATAAAAAATCACGCTCAGGAGTCAAATTTCCGACATTTCAGACAATTTGAAAACTGCAGGGGGGTTTGGGCAAAATATGACACATCGCAGTTTTCAGTAATTGGCATATTTTCGGTATAAAAAGTAGTAATTTGAAACTGAAAATAGGTGCAGAGAGTCAGAATTCGGATAAAAAATCTCGCTCAGGAGTCAAATTTCCGACATTTCAGACATTTTGAAAACTGCAGGGGGGTTTGGGCAAAATATGACCCATCGCCGTTTACAGTAATTGGCAAATTTTCGGTATGAAACGTCGTATTTTGAAAACGAAAATAGGTGCAGAGAGTCAGAATTCGGCTCAAAAATCACGCTCAGGAGTCAAATTTCCGACATTTCAGACATTTTAAAAACTGCAGGGGGTTTTGGCAAAATATGACCCATCGCTGTTTACAGTAATTGGCATATTTTCGGTATGAAACATCGTAATTTGAAACTGAAAATAGGTGCAGAGAGTCAGAATTCGGCTCAAGAATCACGCTCAGGAGTCAAATTTCCGACATTTTAGACAGTTTATGAACTGCAGAGGGGTTTGGGCAAAATTTGACCCATCGCCCTTTTCAGTAATTGGCATATTTTCTGTATAAAAAGTCGTAATTTGAAACTGAAAATAGGTGCAGAGAGTCAGAATTCGGCTCAAAAATCACGCTCAGGAGTCAAATTTCCGACATTTCAGACATTTTGAAAACTGCAGGGGGGTTTGGGCAAAATATGACCCATCGCCGTTTTCGGTAATTGGCATATTTTCGGTATAAAAAGTCGTAATTTGAAACTGAAAATAGGTGCAGAAAGTCAGAATTCGGATAAAAAATCTCGTTCAATAGTCAAATTTCAGACATTTCAGACATTTTGAAAACTGCAGGGGGGTTTGGGCAAAATATGACCCATCGCCGTTTTCGGTAATTGGCATATTTTCGGTATAAAAAGTCGTAATTTGAAACTGAAAATAGGTGCAGAGAGTCAGAATTCGGATAAAAAATCTCGTTCAATAGTCAAATTTCCGACATTTCAGACATTTTGAAAACTGCAGGGCGGTTTGGGCAAAATATGACCCATCGCCGTTTACAGTAATTGGCATATTTTCGGTATGAAACATCGTAATTTGAAACTGAAAATAGGTGCAGAGAGTCAGAATTCGGCTCAAGAATCAGGCTCAAGAGTCAAATTTCCGACATTTAAGACATTTTCAAAACTGCAGGGGGGTTTGGGCAAAATATGACCCATCGCCGTTTTCAGTAATTGGCATATTTTCGGTATAAAAAGTCGTAATTTGAATCTGAAAATAGGTGCAGAGAGTCAGAATTCGGCTCAAAAATCACGCTCAGGAGTCTAATTTCCGACATTTCAGACATTTTGAAAACTGCAGGGGGGTTTGGGCAAAATATGACCCATCACCGTTTTCAGTAATTGGCATATTTTCGGTATAAAAAGTCGTAATTTGAAACTGAAAATAGGTGCAGAGAGTCAGAATTTGGCTCAAAAATCAAGCTCAGGAGTAAAATTTCCAACATTTCAGACATTTTGAAAACTGCAGGGGGGTTTGGTCAAAATATGTCCTATCGCTGTTTACAGTAATTGGCATATTTTCGGTATGGAACGTCGTAATTTGAAACTGAAAATTGATGCAGAGAGTCAGAATTCGGCTCAAAAATCACGCTCAGGAGTCAAATTTCCGACATTTCAGACATTTTGAAAACTGCAGAGGGGTTTGGGCAAAATATGACCCATCGCCGTTTTCAGTGATTGGCATATTTTCGGTATAAAAAGTCGTAATTTGAAACTAAAAATAGGTGAAGAGAGTCAGAATTCGGATAAAAAATCACGCTCAGGAGTCAAATTTCAGACATTTCAGACATTTTGAAAACTGCAGGGGGGTTTGGGCAAAATATGACCTATCGCCGTTTACAGTAATTTGCATATTTTCGGTATGAAACGTCGTAATTTGAAACTGAAAATAGGTGCAGAGAGTCAGAATTTGGCTCAAAAATCACGCTCAGGAGTCAAATTTCCGACATTTCAGACATTTTAAAAACTGCAGGGGGGTTTGGGCAAAATATGACCCATCGCCGTTTTCAGTAATTGGCATATTTTCGGTATGAAACGTCGTAATTTGAAACTGAAAATAGGTGCAGAGAGTCAGAATTCGGCTCAAAAATCACGCTCAAGAGTCAAATTTCCGACATTTCAGACATTTTGAAAACTGCAGAGGGGTTTGGGCAAAAAATGACCCATCGCCGTTTTCAGTAATTGGCATATTTTCTGTATAAAAATTCGTAATTTGAAACTGAAAATAGGTGCAGAGAGTCTGAATTCGGATAAAAAATCACGCTCAGGAGTCAAATTTCCGACATTTCAGACATTTTGAAAACTGCAGGGGGGTTTGGGCAAAATATGACACATCACAGTTTTCAGTAATTGGCATATTTTCGGTATAAAAAGTCGTAATTTGAAACTGAAAATAGGTGCAGAGAGTCAGAATTCGCATAAAAAATCTCGCTCAGAATCAAATTTCCGACATTTCAGACATTTTGAAAACTGCAGGGGGGTTTGGGCAAAATATGACCCATCGCCGTTTACAGTAATTGGCAAATTTTCGGTATGAAACGTCGTATTTTGAAAACGAAATAGGTGCAGAGAGTCAGAATTCGGCTCAAAAATCACGCTCAGGAGTCAAATTTCCGACATTTCAGACATTTTAAAAACTGCAGGGGGTTTTGGCAAAATATGACCCATCGCTGTTTACAGTAATTGGCATATTTTCGGTATGAAACATTGTAATTTGAAACTGAAAATAGGTGAAGAGAGTCAGAATTCGGCTCAAGAATCACGCTCAGGAGTCAAATTTCCGACATTTTAGACATTTTATGAACTGCAGAGGGGTTTGGGCAAAATATGACCCATCGCCCTTTTCAGTAATTGGCATATTTTCTGTATAAAAAGTCGTAATTTGAAACTGAAAATAGGTGCAGAGAGTCAGAATTCGGCTCAAAAATCACGCTCAGGAGTCAAATTTCCGACATTTCAGACATTTTGAAAACTGCAGGGGGGTTTGGGCAAAATATGACCCATCGCCGTTTTCGGTAATTGGCATATTTTCGGTATAAAAAGTCGTAATTTGAAACTGAAAATAGGTGCAGAGAGTCAGAATTCGGATAAAAAATCTCGTTCAATAGTCAAATTTCCGACATTTCAGACATTTTGAAAACTGCAGGGGGGTTTGGGCAAAATATGACCCATCGCCGTTTTCGGTAATTGGCATATTTTCGGTATAAAAAGTCGTAATTTGAAACTGAAAATAGGTGCAGAGAGTCAGAATTCGGATAAAAAATCTCGTTCAATAGTCAAATTTCCGACATTTCAGACATTTTGAAAACTGCAGGGCGGTTTGGGCAAAATATGACCCATCGCCGTTTACACTAATTGGCATATTTTCGGTATGAAACATCGTAATTTGAAACTGAAAATAGGTGAAGAGAGTCAGAATTCGGCTCAAGAATCACGCTCAAGAGTCAAATTTCCGACATTTAAGACATTTTCAAAACTGCAGGGGGGTTTGGGCAAAATATGACCCATCGCCGTTTTCAGTAATTGGCATATTTTCGGTATAAAAAGTCGTAATTTGAATCTGAAAATAGGTGCAGAGAGTCAGAATTCGGCTCAAAAATCACGCTCAGGAGTCTAATTTCCGACATTTCAGACATTTTGAAAACTGCAGGGGGCTTTGGGCAAAATACGACCCATCACCGTTTTCAGTAATTGGCATATTTTCGGTATAAAAAGTCGTAATTTGATACTGAAAATAGGTGCAGAGATTCAGAATTTGGCTCAAAAATCAAGCTCAGGAGTAAAATTTCCAACATTTCAGACATTTTGAAAACTGCAGGGGGGTTTGGGCAAAATATGTCCTATCGCTGTTTACAGTAATTGGCATATTTTCGGTATGGAACGTCGTAATTTGAAACTGAAAATTGATGCAGAGAGTCAGAATTCGGCTCAAAAATCACGCTCAGGAGTCAAATTTCCGACATTTCAGACATTTTGAAAACTGCAGAGGGGTTTGGGCAAAATATGACCCATCGCCGTTTTCAGTGATTGGCATATTTTCGGTATAAAAATTCGTAATTTGAAACTAAAAATAGGTGAAGAGAGTCAGAATTCGGATAAAAAATCACGCTCAGGAGTCAAATTTCAGACATTTCAGACATTTTGAAAACTGCAGGGGGGTTTGGGCAAAATATGACCTATCGCTGTTTACAGTAATTTGCATATTTTCGCTATGAAACGTCGTAATTTGAAACTGAAAATAGGTGCAGAGAGTCAGAATTTGGCTCAAAAATCACGCTCAGGAGTCAAATTTCCGACATTTCAGACATTTTAAAAACTGCAGGGGGGTTTGGGCAAAATATGACCCATCGCCGTTTTCAGTAATTGGCATATTTTCGGTATGAAACGTCGTAATTTGAAACTGAAAATAGGTGCAGAGAGTCAGAATTCGGCTCAAAAATCACGCTCAGGAGTCAAATTTCCGACATTTCAGACATTTCAAAAACTGCAGGGGGGTTTGGGCAAAATATGACCCATCGCCGTTTTCAGTAATTGGCATATTTTCGGTATGAAACGTCGTAATTTGAAACTGAAAATAGGTGCAGAGAGTCAGAATTCGGCTCAAAAATCACGCTCAAGAGTCAAATTTCCGACATTTCAGACATTTTGAAAACTGCAGAGGGGTTTGGGC
The DNA here is from genome assembly GCF_040958095.1 of Procambarus clarkii. Lineage (NCBI taxonomy): Eukaryota > Metazoa > Arthropoda > Malacostraca > Decapoda > Cambaridae > Procambarus > Procambarus clarkii. The sequence goes on along the minus strand of NW_027189152.1, from coordinate 1,845,427 downwards.
AAAATATGACCCATCGCCGTTTTCAGTAATTGGCATATTTTCTGTATAAAAAGTCGTAATTTGAAACTGAAAATAGGTGCAGAGTCAGAATTCGGATAAAAAATCACGCTCAGGAGTCAAATTTCCGACATTTCAGACATTTTGAAAACTGCAGGGGGGTTTGGGCAAAATATGACACATCGCCGTTTTCAGTAATTGGCATATTTTCGGTATAAAAAGTCGTAATTTGAAACTGAAAACAGGTGCAGAGAGTCAGAATTCGGATAAAAAATCTCGCTCAGGAGTCAAATTTCCGACATTTCAGACATTTTGAAAACTGCAGGGGGGTTTGGGCAAAATATGACCCATCGCCGTTTACAGTAATTGGCAAATTTTCGGTATGAAACGTCGTATTTTGAAAACGAAAATAGGTGCAGAGAGTCAGAATTCGGCTCAAAAATCACGCTCAGGAGTCAAATTTCCGACATTTCAGACATTTTAAAAACTGCAGGGGGTTTTGGCAAAATATGACCCATCGCTGTTTACAGTAATTGGCATATTTTCGGTATGAAACATCGTAATTTGAAACTGAAAATAGTTGCAAAGAGTCAGAATTCGGCTCAAGAATCACGCTCAGGAGTCAAATTTCCGACATTTTAGACATTTTATGAACTGCAGAGGGGTTTGGGCAAAATATGACCCATCGCCCTTTTCAGTAATTGGCATATTTTCTGTATAAAAAGTCGTAATTTGAAACTGAAAATAGGTGCAGAGAGTCAGAATTCGGCTCAAAAATCACGCTCAGGAGTCAAATTTCCGACATTTCAGACATTTTGAAAACTGCAGGGGGGTTTGGGCAAAATATGACCCATCGCCGTTTTCGGTAATTGGCATATTTTCGGTATAAAAAGTCGTAATTTGAAACTGAAAATAGGTGCAGAGAGTCAGAATTCGGATAAAAAATCTCGTTCAATAGTCAAATTTCCGACATTTCAGACATTTTGAAAACTGCAGGGCGGTTTGGGCAAAATATGACCCATCGCCGTTTACAGTAATTGGCATATTTTCGGTATGAAACATCGTAATTTGAAACTGAAAATAGGTGCAGAGAGTCAGAATTCGGCTCAAGAATCACGCTCAAGAGTCAAATTTCCGACATTTAAGACATTTTCAAAACTGCAGGGGGGTTTGGGCAAAATATGACCCATCGCCGTTTTCAGTAATTGGCATATTTTCGGTATGAAAAGTCGTAATTTGAATCTGAAAATAGGTGCAGAGAGTCAGAATTCGGCTCAAAAATCACGCTCAGGAGTCTAATTTCCGACATTTCAGACATTTTGAAAACTGCAGGGGGCTTTGGGCAAAATACGACCCATCACCGTTTTCAGTAATTGGCATATTTTCGGTATAAAAAGTCGTAATTTGATACTGAAAATAGGTGCAGAGATTCAGAATTTGGCTCAAAAATCACGCTCAGGAGTAAAATTTCCAACATTTCAGACATTTTGAAAACTGCAGGGGGGTTTGGGCAAAATATGTCCTATCGCTGTTTACAGTAATTGGCATATTTTCGGTATGGAACGTCGTAATTTGAAACTGAAAATTGATGCAGAGAGTCAGAATTCGGCTCAAAAATCACGCTCAGGAGTCAAATTTCCGACATTTCAGACATTTTGAAAACTGCAGAGGGGTTTGGGCAAAATATGACCCATCGCCGTTTTCAGTGATTGGCATATTTTCGGTATAAAAAGTCGTAATTTGAAACTAAAAATAGGTGAAGAGAGTCAGAATTCGGATAAAAAATCACGCTCAGGAGTCAAATTTCAGACATTTCAGACATTTTGAAAACTGCAGGGGGGTTTGGGCAAAATATGACCTATCGCTGTTTACAGTAATTTGCATATTTTCGCTATGAAACGTCGTAATTTGAAACTGAAAATAGGTGCAGAGAGTCAGAATTTGGCTCAAAAATCACGCTCAGGAGTCAAATTTCCGACATTTCAGACATTTTAAAAACTGCAGGGGGGTTTGGGCAAAATATGACCCATCGCCGTTTTCAGTAATTGGCATATTTTCGGTATGAAACGTCGTAATTTGAAACTGAAAATAGGTGCAGAGAGTCAGAATTCGGCTCAAAAATCACGCTCAGGAGTCAAATTTCCGACATTTCAGACATTTCAAAAACTGCAGGGGGGTTTGGGCAAAATATGACCCATCGCCGTTTTCAGTAATTGGCATATTTTCGGTATGAAACGTCGTAATTTGAAACTGAAAATAGGTGCAGAGAGTCAGAATTCGGCTCAAAAATCACGCTCAAGAGTCAAATTTCCGACATTTCAGACATTTTGAAAACTGCAGAGGGGTTTGGGCAAAATATGACCCATCGCCGTTTTCAGTAATTGGCATATTTTCTGTATAAAAAGTCGTAATTTGAAACTGAAAATAGGTGCAGAATCAGAATTCGGATAAAAAATCACGCTCAGGAGTCAAATTTCCGACATTTCAGACATTTTGAAAACTGCAGGGGGGTTTGGGCAAAATATGACACATCGCCGTTTTCAGTAATTGGCATATTTTCGGTATTAAAAGTCGTAATTTGAAACTGAAAACAGGTGCAGAGAGTCAGAATTCGGATAAAAAATCTCGCTCAGGAGTCAAATTTCCGACATTTCAGACATTTTGAAAACTGCAGGGGGGTTTGGGCAAAATATGACCCATCGCCGTTTACAGTAATTGGCAAATTTTCGGTATGAAACGTCGTATTTTGAAAACGAAAATAGGTGTAGAGAGTCAGAATTCGGCTCAAAAATCACGCTCAGGAGTCAAATTTCCGACATTTCAGACATTTTAAAAACTGCAGGGGGTTTTGGCAAAATATGACCCATCGCTGTTTACAGTAATTGGCATATTTTCGGTATGAAACATCGTAATTTGAAACTGAAAATAGTTGCAAAGAGTCAGAATTCGGCTCAAGAATCACGCTCAGGAGTCAAATTTCCGACATTTTAGACATTTTATGAACTGCAGAGGGGTTTGGGCAAAATATGACCCATCGCCCTTTTCAGTAATTGGCATATTTTCTGTATAAAAAGTCGTAATTTGAAACTGAAAATAGGTGCAGAGAGTCAGAATTCGGCTCAAAAATCACGCTCAGGAGTCAAATTTCCGACATTTCAGACATTTTGAAAACTGCAGGGGGGTTTGGGCAAAATATGACCCATCGCCGTTTTCGGTAATTGGCATATTTTCGGTATAAAAAGTCGTAATTTGAAACTGAAAATAGGTGCAGAGAGTCAGAATTCGGATAAAAAATCTCGTTCAATAGTCAAATTTCCGACATTTCAGACATTTTGAAAACTGCAGGGGGGTTTGGGCAAAATATGACCCATCGCCGTTTTCGGTAATTGGCATATTTTCGGTATAAAAAGTCGTAATTTGAAACTGAAAATAGGTGCAGAGAGTCAGAATTCGGATAAAAAATCTCGTTCAATAGTCAAATTTCCGACATTTCAGACATTTTGAAAACTGCAGGGCGGTTTGGGCAAAATATGACCCATCGCCGTTTACAGTAATTGGCATATTTTCGGTATGAAACATCGTAATTTGAAACTGAAAATAGGTGCAGAGAGTCAGAATTCGGCTCAAGAATCACGCTCAAGAGTCAAATTTCCGACATTTAAGACATTTTCAAAACTGCAGGGGGGTTTGGGCAAAATATGACCCATCGCCGTTTTCAGTAATTGGCATATTTTCGGTATGAAACGTCGTAATTTGAAACTGAAAATAGATGCAGAGAGTCAGAATTCGGCTCAAAAATCACGCTCAAGAGTCAAATTTCCGACATTTCAGACATTTTCAAAACTGCAGGGGGGTTTGTGCAAAATATGACCCATCGCCGTTTTCAGTAATGGGCATATTTTCGGTATAAAAATTCGTAATGTGAAACTGAAAATAGGTGCAGAGCGTCAGAATTCGGATAAAAATCACGCTCAGGAGTCAAATTTCCGACATTTCAGACATTTTGAAAACTGCAGAGGGGTTTGGGCAAAATATGACCCATCGCCGTTTACAGTAATTGGCATATTTTCGGTATGAAACGTCGTATTTTGAAACTGAAAATAGGTGCAGAGAGTCAGAATTTGGATAAAAAATCTCGCTCAGGAGTCAAATTTCCGACATTTCAGACATTTTGAAAACTGCAGGGCGGTTTGGGCAAAATATGACCCATCGCCTTTTACAGTAATTGGCATATTTTCGGTATGAAACATCGTAATTTGAAACTGAAAATAGGTGCAGAGAGTCAGAATTCGGCTCAAGAATCACGCTCAGGAGTCAAATTTCCGACATTTCAGACATATTAAAAACTGCAGGGGGGATTGGGCAAAATATGACCCATCGCCGTTTTCAGTAATTGGCATATTTTCGGTATGAAACGTCGTAATTTGAAACTGAAAATAGGTGCAGAGAGTCAGAATTCGGCTCAAAAATCACGCTCAGGAGTCTAATTTCCGACATTTCCGACATTTTGAAAACTGCAGAGGGGTTTGGGCAAAATATGACCCATCACCGTTTTCAGTAATTGGCATATTTTCTGTATAAAAAGACGTAATTTGAAACTGAAAATAGGTGCAGAGTCAGAATTCGGCTCAAAAATCACGCTCAGGAGTCTAATTTCCGACATTTCCGACATTTTGAAAACTGCAGAGGGGTTTGGGCAAAATATGACCCATCGCTGTTTACAGTAAATGGCATATTTTCGGTATGGAACGTCGTAATTTGAAACTGAAAATTGATGCAGAGAGTCAGAATTCGGCTCAAAAATCACGCTCAGGAGTCAAATTTCCGACATTTCAGACATTTTGAAAACTGCAGAGGGGTTTGGGCAAAATATGACCCATCGTTGTTTTCAGTAATTGACATATTTTCGGTATAAAAAGTCGTAATTTGAAACTGAAAATAGGTGCAGAGAGTCAGAATTCAGATAAAAAATCACGCTCAGGAGTCAAATTTCCGACATTTCCGACATTTTGAAAACTGCAGGGGGGTTTGGGCAAAATATGACCTATCGCCGTTTACAGTAATTGGCATATTTTCGGTATGAAACGTCGTAAATTGAAACTGAAAATAGGTGCAGAGAGTCAGAATTCGGATCAAAAATCACGCTCAGGAGTCAAATTTCAGACATTTCAGACATTTTGAAAACTGCAGGGGGGTTTGGGCAAAATATGACCTATCGCCGTTTACAGTAATTTGCATATTTTCGCTATGAAACGTCGTAATTTGAAACTGAAAATAGGTGCAGAGAGTCAGAATTTGGCTCAAAAATCACGCTCAGGAGTCAAATTTCCGACATTTCAGACATTTTAAAAACTGCAGGGGGGTTTGGGCAAAATATGACCCATCGCCGTTTTCAGTAATTGGCATATTTTCGGTATGAAACGTCGTAATTTGAAACTGAAAATAGGTGCAGAGAGTCAGAATTCGGCTCAAAAATCACGCTTAGGAGTCAAATTTCCGACATTTCAGACATTTCAAAAACTGCAGGGGGGTTTGGGCAAAATATGACCCATCGCCGTTTTCAGTAATTGGCATATTTTCGGTATGAAACGTCGTAATTTGAAACTGAAAATAGGTGCAGAGAGTCAGAATTCGGCTCAAAAATCACGCTCAAGAGTCAAATTTCCGACATTTTGAAAACTGCAGAGGGGTTTGGGCAAAATATGACCCATCGCCGTTTTCAGTAATTGGCATATTTTCTGTATAAAAAGTCGTAATTTGAAACTAATAAATAGGTGCAGAGTCAGAATTCGGATAAAAAATCACGCTCAGGAGTCAAATTTCCGACATTTCAGACATTTTGAAAACTGCAGGGGGGTTTGGGCAAAATATGACACATCGCCGTTTTCAGTAATTGGCATATTTTCGGTATAAAAAGTCGTAATTTGAAACTGAAAATAGGTGCAGAGAGTCAGAATTCGGATAAAAAATCTCGCTCAGGAGTCAAATTTCCGACATTTCAGACATTTTGAAAACTGCAGGGGGGTTTGGGCAAAATATGACCCATCGCCGTTTACAGTAATTGGCAAATTTTCGGTATGAAACGTCGTATTTTGAAAACGAAAATAGGTGCAGAGAGTCAGAATTCGGCTCAAAAATCACGCTCAGGAGTCAAATTTCCGACATTTCAGACATTTTAAAAACTGCAGGGGGTTTTGGCAAAATATGACCCATCGCTGTTTACAGTAATTGGCATATTTTCGGTATGAAACATCGTAATTTGAAACTGAAAATAGGTGCAGAGAGTCAGAATTCGGCTCAAGAATCACGCTCAGGAGTCAAATTTCCGACATTTTAGACATTTTATGAACTGCAGAGGGGTTTGGGCAAAATATGACCCATCGCCCTTTTCAGTAATTGGCATATTTTCGGTATAAAAAGTCGTAATTTGAAACTGAAAACAGGTGCAGAGAGTCAGAATTCGGATAAAAAATCTCGCTCAGGAGTCAAATTTCCGACATTTCAGACATTTTGAAAACTGCAGGGGGGTTTGGGCAAAATATGACCCATCGCCGTTTACAGTAATTGGCAAATTTTCGGTATGAAACGTCGTATTTTGAAAACGAAAATAGGTGCAGAGAGTCAGAATTCGGCTCAAAAATCACGCTCAGGAGTCAAATTTCCGACATTTCAGACATTTTAAAAACTGCAGGGGGTTTTGGCAAAATATGACCCATCGCTGTTTACAGTAATTGGCATATTTTCGGTATGAAACATCGTAATTTGAAACTGAAAATAGTTGCAAAGAGTCAGAATTCGGCTCAAGAATCACGCTCAGGAGTCAAATTTCCGACATTTTAGACATTTTATGAACTGCAGAGGGGTTTGGGCAAAATATGACCCATCGCCCTTTTCAGTAATTGGCATATTTTCTGTATAAAAAGTCGTAATTTGAAACTGAAAATAGGTGCAGAGAGTCAGAATTCGGCTCAAAAATCACGCTCAGGAGTCAAATTTCCGACATTTCAGACATTTTGAAAACTGCAGGGGGGTTTGGGCAAAATATGACCCATCGCCGTTTTCGGAAATTGGCCTATTTTCGGTATAAAAAGTCGTAATTTGAAACTGAAAATAGGTGCAGTGAGTCAGAACTCGGATAAAAAATCTCGCTCAGGAGTCAAATTTCCGACATTTCAGACATTTTGAAAACTGCAGGGCGGTTTGGGCAAAATATGACCCATCGCTGTTTACAGTAATTGGCATATTTTCGGTATGAAACATCGTAATTTGAAACTGAAAATAGGTGCAGAGAGTCAGAATTCGGCTCAAGAATCACGCTCAGGAGTCAAATTTCCGACATTTCAGACATTTCAAAAACTGCAGGGGGGTTTGGGCAAAATATGACCCATCACCGTTTTCTGTAATTGGCATATTTTCGGTATGAAACGTCGTAATTTGAAACTGAAAATAGGTGCAGAGAGTCAGAATTCGGCTGAAAAATCACGCTAAAGAGTCAAATTTCCGACATTTCAGACATTTTGAAAACTGCAGAGGGGTTTGGGCAAAATATGACCCATCGCCGTTTTCAGTAATTGGCATATTTTCTGTATAAAAAGTCGTAATTTGAAACTGAAAATAGGTGCAGAGAGTCAGAATTCGGCTCAAAAATCACGCTCAGGAGTCAAATTTCAGACATTTCAGACATTTTGAAAACTGCAGGGGGGTTTGGGCAAAATATGACCTATCTCCGTTTTCGGTAATTGGCCTATTTTCGGTATAAAAAGTCGTAATTTGAAACTGAAAATAGGTGCAGAGAGTCAGAACTCGGATAAAAAATCTCGCTCAGGAGTCAAATTTCCGACATTTCAGACATTTTGAAAACTGCAGGGGGGTTTGGGCAAAATATGACCCATCGCCGTTTACAGTAATTGGCATATTTTCGGTATGAAACATCGTAATTTGAAACTGAAAATAGGTGCACAGAGTCAGAATTCTTCTCAAGAATCCCGCTCAGGAGTCAAATATCCGACATTTCATACATTTTAAAAAACTGCAGGGGGGTTTGGGGAAAATATGACCCATCGCCGTTTTCAGTAATTGTCATATTTTCGGTATGAAACGTCGTAATTTGAAACTGAAAATAGATGCAGAGAGTCAGAATTCGGCTCAAAAATCACGCTCAAGAGTCAAATTTCCGACATTTCAGACATTTTAAAAACTGCAGGGGGGTTTGGGCAAAATATGACCTATCACCGTTTTCAGTAATTGGCATATTTTCGGTATAAAAAGTCGTAATTTGAAACTGAAAATAGGTGCAGAGAGTCAGAATTCGGCTCAAAAATCACGCTCAGGAGTTAAATTTCCGACATTTCAGACATTTTGAAAACTGCAGGGGGGTTTGGGCAAAATATGACCCATCGCCGTTTTCAGTAATTGGCATATTTTCGGTATAAAAAGTCGTAATTTGAAACTGAAAATAGGTGCAGAGAGTCAGAATTCGGATAAAAAATCTCGCTCAGGAGTCAAATTTCCGACATTTCAGACATTTTGAAAACTGCAGGGGGGTTTGGGCAAAATATGACCCATCGTCGTTTACAGTAATTGGCATATTTTCGGTATGAAACATCGTAATTTGAAACTGAAAATAGGTGCAGAGAGTCAGAATTCGGCTCAAGAATCACGATCAGGAGTCAAATTTCCGATATTTCAGACATTTTAAAAACTGCAGAGGGGTTTGGGCAAAATATGACCCATCGCCCTTTTCAGTAATTGGCATATTTTCTGTATAAAAAGTCGTAATTTGAAACTGAAAATAGGTGCAGAGAGTCAGAATTCGGCTCAAAAATAACGCTCAGGAGTCAAATTTCCGACATTTCAGACATTTTGAAAACTGCAGGGGGGTTTGGGCAAAATATGACCCATCGCCGTTTTCGGTAATTGGCATATTTTCGGTATAAAAAGTCATAATTTGAAACTGAAAATAGGTGCAGAGAGTCAGAATTCGGATAAAAAATCTCGCTCAGGAGTCAAATTTCCGACATTTCAGACATTTCAAAAAGTGCAGAGGGGTTTGGGCAAAATATGACCCATCGCCGTTTTCAGTAATTGGCATATTTTCGGTATAAAACGTCGTAATTTGAAACTGAAAATAGGTGCAGAGAGTCAGAATTCGGTTTAAAAATCACGCTCAGAAGTCAAATTTCCGACATTTCAGACATTTTGAAAACTGCAGGGGGGGTTTGGGTAAAATATGACCCATCGCCGTTTTCAGTAATTGGCATATTTTCGGTATAAAAAGTCGTAATTGGAAACTGAAAATAGGTGCAGAGAGTCAGAATTCGGCTCAAAAATCACGCTCTAGAGTCAAATTTCCGACATTTCAGACATTTTAAAAACTGCAGAGGGGTATGTGCAAAATATGACCCATCGCCCTTTTCAGTAATTGGCATATTTTCTGTATAAAAAGTCGTAATTTGAAACTGAAAATAGGTGCAGAGAGTCAGAATTCGGCTCAAAAATCATGCTCAGGAGTCAAATTTCAGACATTTCAGACATTTTGAAAACTGCAGGGGGGTTTGGGCAAAATATGACCCATCGCCGTTTTCGGTAATTGGCCTATTTTCGGTATAAAAAGTAGTAATTTGAAACTGAAAATAGGTGCAGAGAATCAGAACTCGGATAAAAAAATCTCGCTCAGGAGTCAAATTTCCGACATTTCAGACATTTTGAAAACTGCAGGGCGGTTTGGGCAAAATATGACCCATCGCTGTTTACAGTAATTGGCATATTTTCGGTATGAAACATCGTAATTTGAAACTGAAAATAGGTGCAGAGAGTCAGAATTCGGCTCAAGAATCACGCTCAGGAGTCAAATTTCCGACATTTCAGACATTTCAAAAACTGCGGGGGGGTTTGGGCAAAATATGACCCATCGCCGTTTTCAGTAATAGGCATATTTTCGGTATGAAACGTCGTAATTTGAAACTGAAAATAGGTGCAGAGAGTCAGCATTCGGCTGAAAAATCACGCTAAAGAGTCAAATTTCCGACATTTCAGACATTTTGAAAACTGCAGAGGGGTTTGGGCAAAATATGACCCATCGCTGTTTTCAGTAATTGGCATATTTTCAGTATAAAAAGTCGTAATTTGAAACTGAAAATAGGTGCAGAGAGTCAGAATTCGGCTCAAAAATCACGCTCAGGAGTCAAATTTCCGACATTTCAGACATTTTGAAAACTGCAGGGGGGTTTGGGCAAAATATGACCCATCGCCGTTTTCAGTAATTGGCATATTTTCGGTATGAAACGTCGTAATTTGAAACTGAAAATAGGTGCAGAGAGTCAGAATTCGGCTCAAAAATCACGCTCAAGAGTCAAATTTCCGACATTTCAGACATTTTGAAAACTGCAGAGGGGTTTGGGCAAAATATGACCCATCGCCGTTTTCAGTAATTGGCATATTTTCTGTATAAAAAGTCGTAATTTGAAACTGAAAATAGGTGCAGAGTCAGAATTCGGATAAAAAATCACGCTCAGGAGTCAAATTTCCGACATTTCAGACATTTTGAAAACTGCAGGGGGGTTTGGGCAAAATATGACACATCGCCGTTTTCAGTAATTGGCATATTTTCGGTATAAAAAGTCGTAATTTGAAACTGAAAATAGGTGCAGAGAGTCAGAATTCGGATAAAAAATCTCGCTCAGGAGTCAAATTTCCGACATTTCAGACATTTTGAAAACTGCAGGGGGGTTTGGGCAAAATATGACCCATCGCCGTTTACAGTAATTGGCAAATTTTCGGTATGAAACGTCGTATTTTGAAAACGAAAATAGGTGCAGAGAGTCAGAATTCGGCTCAAAAATCACGCTCAGGAGTCAAATTTCCGACATTTCAGACATTTTAAAAACTGCAGGGGGTTTTGGCAAAATATGACCCATCGCTGTTTACAGTAATTGGCATATTTTCGGTATGAAACATCGTAATTTGAAACTGAAAATAGGTGCAGAGAGTCAGAATTCGGCTCAAGAATCACGCTCAGGAGTCAAATTTCCGACATTTTAGACATTTTATGAACTGCAGAGGGGTTTGGGCAAAATATGACCCATCGCCCTTTTCAGTAATTGGCATATTTTCGGTATAAAAAGTCGTAATTTGAAACTGAAAACAGGTGCAGAGAGTCAGAATTCGGATAAAAAATCTCGCTCAGGAGTCAAATTTCCGACATTTCAGACATTTTGAAAACTGCAGGGGGGTTTGGGCAAAATATGACCCATCGCCGTTTACAGTAATTGGCAAATTTTCGGTATGAAACGTCGTATTTTGAAAACGAAAATAGGTGCAGAGAGTCAGAATTCGGCTCAAAAATCACGCTCAGGAGTCAAATTTCCGACATTTCAGACATTTTAAAAACTGCAGGGGGTTTTGGCAAAATATGACCCATCGCTGTTTACAGTAATTGGCATATTTTCGGTATGAAACATCGTAATTTGAAACTGAAAATAGTTGCAAAGAGTCAGAATTCGGCTCAAGAATCACGCTCAGGAGTCAAATTTCCGACATTTTAGACATTTTATGAACTGCAGAGGGGTTTGGGCAAAATATGACCCATCGCCCTTTTCAGTAATTGGCATATTTTCTGTATAAAAAGTCGTAATTTGAAACTGAAAATAGGTGCAGAGAGTCAGAATTCGGCTCAAAAATCACGCTCAGGAGTCAAATTTCCGACATTTCAGACATTTTGAAAACTGCAGGGGGGTTTGGGCAAAATATGACCCATCGCCGTTTTCGGAAATTGGCCTATTTTCGGTATAAAAAGTCGTAATTTGAAACTGAAAATAGGTGCAGTGAGTCAGAACTCGGATAAAAAATCTCGCTCAGGAGTCAAATTTCCGACATTTCAGACATTTTGAAAACTGCAGGGCGGTTTGGGCAAAATATGACCCATCGCTGTTTACAGTAATTGGCATATTTTCGGTATGAAACATCGTAATTTGAAACTGAAAATAGGTGCAGAGAGTCAGAATTCGGCTCAAGAATCACGCTCAGGAGTCAAATTTCCGACATTTCAGACATTTCAAAAACTGCAGGGGGGTTTGGGCAAAATATGACCCATCACCGTTTTCTGTAATTGGCATATTTTCGGTATGAAACGTCGTAATTTGAAACTGAAAATAGGTGCAGAGAGTCAGAATTCGGCTGAAAAATCACGCTAAAGAGTCAAATTTCCGACATTTCAGACATTTTGAAAACTGCAGAGGGGTTTGGGCAAAATATGACCCATCGCCGTTTTCAGTAATTGGCATATTTTCTGTATAAAAAGTCGTAATTTGAAACTGAAAATAGGTGCAGAGAGTCAGAATTCGGCTCAAAAATCACGCTCAGGAGTCAAATTTCAGACATTTCAGACATTTTGAAAACTGCAGGGGGGTTTGGGCAAAATATGACCTATCTCCGTTTTCGGTAATTGGCCTATTTTCGGTATAAAAAGTCGTAATTTGAAACTGAAAATAGGTGCAGAGAGTCAGAACTCGGATAAAAAATCTCGCTCAGGAGTCAAATTTCCGACATTTCAGACATTTTGAAAACTGCAGGGGGGTTTGGGCAAAATATGACCCATCGCCGTTTACAGTAATTGGCATATTTTCGGTATGAAACATCGTAATTTGAAACTGAAAATAGGTGCACAGAGTCAGAATTCTTCTCAAGAATCCCGCTCAGGAGTCAAATATCCGACATTTCATACATTTTAAAAAACTGCAGGGGGGTTTGGGGAAAATATGACCCATCGCCGTTTTCAGTAATTGTCATATTTTCGGTATGAAACGTCGTAATTTGAAACTGAAAATAGATGCAGAGAGTCAGAATTCGGCTCAAAAATCACGCTCAAGAGTCAAATTTCCGACATTTCAGACATTTTAAAAACTGCAGGGGGGTTTGGGCAAAATATGACCTATCACCGTTTTCAGTAATTGGCATATTTTCGGTATAAAAAGTCGTAATTTGAAACTGAAAATAGGTGCAGAGAGTCAGAATTCGGCTCAAAAATCACGCTCAGGAGTTAAATTTCCGACATTTCAGACATTTTGAAAACTGCAGGGGGGTTTGGGCAAAATATGACCCATCGCCGTTTTCAGTAATTGGCATATTTTCGGTATAAAAAGTCGTAATTTGAAACTGAAAATAGGTGCAGAGAGTCAGAATTCGGATAAAAAATCTCGCTCAGGAGTCAAATTTCCGACATTTCAGACATTTTGAAAACTGCAGGGGGGTTTGGGCAAAATATGACCCATCGTCGTTTACAGTAATTGGCATATTTTCGGTATGAAACATCGTAATTTGAAACTGAAAATAGGTGCAGAGAGTCAGAATTCGGCTCAAGAATCACGATCAGGAGTCAAATTTCCGATATTTCAGACATTTTAAAAACTGCAGAGGGGTTTGGGCAAAATATGACCCATCGCCCTTTTCAGTAATTGGCATATTTTCTGTATAAAAAGTCGTAATTTGAAACTGAAAATAGGTGCAGAGAGTCAGAATTCGGCTCAAAAATAACGCTCAGGAGTCAAATTTCCGACATTTCAGACATTTTGAAAACTGCAGGGGGGTTTGGGCAAAATATGACCCATCGCCGTTTTCGGTAATTGGCATATTTTCGGTATAAAAAGTCATAATTTGAAACTGAAAATAGGTGCAGAGAGTCAGAATTCGGATAAAAAATCTCGCTCAGGAGTCAAATTTCCGACATTTCAGACATTTCAAAAAGTGCAGAGGGGTTTGGGCAAAATATGACCCATCGCCGTTTTCAGTAATTGGCATATTTTCGGTATAAAACGTCGTAATTTGAAACTGAAAATAGGTGCAGAGAGTCAGAATTCGGTTTAAAAATCACGCTCAGAAGTCAAATTTCCGACATTTCAGACATTTTGAAAACTGCAGGGGGGGTTTGGGTAAAATATGACCCATCGCCGTTTTCAGTAATTGGCATATTTTCGGTATAAAAAGTCGTAATTGGAAACTGAAAATAGGTGCAGAGAGTCAGAATTCGGCTCAAAAATCACGCTCTAGAGTCAAATTTCCGACATTTCAGACATTTTAAAAACTGCAGAGGGGTATGAGCAAAATATGACCCATCGCCCTTTTCAGTAATTGGCATATTTTCTGTATAAAAAGTCGTAATTTGAAACTGAAAATAGGTGCAGAGAGTCAGAATTCGGCTCAAAAATCATGCTCAGGAGTCAAATTTCAGACATTTCAGACATTTTGAAAACTGCAGGGGGGTTTGGGCAAAATATGACCCATCGCTGTTTTCGGTAATTGGCCTATGTTCGGTATAAAAAGTAGTAATTTGAAACTGAAAATAGGTGCAGAGAGTCAGAACTCGGATAAAAAAATCTCGCTCAGAAGTCAAATTTCCGACATTTCAGACATTTTGAAAACTGCAGGGCGGTTTGGGCAAAATAAGACCCATCGCTGTGTACAGTAATTGGCATATTTTCGGTATGAAACATCGTAATTTGAAACTGAAAATAGGTGCAGAGAGTCAGAATTCGGCTCAAGAATCACGCTCAGGAGTCAAATTTCCGACATTTCAGACATTTCAAAAACTGCGGGGGGGTTTGGGCAAAATATGACCCATCGCCGTTTTCAGTAATAGGCATATTTTCGGTATGAAACGTCGTAATTTGAAACTGAAAATAGGTGCAGAGAGTCAGCATTCGGCTGAAAAATCACGCTAAAGAGTCAAATTTCCGACATTTCAGACATTTTGAAAACTGCAGAGGGGTTTGGGCAAAATATGACCCATCGCTGTTTTCAGTAATTGGCATATTTTCAGTATAAAAAGTCGTAATTTGAAACTGAAAATAGGTGCAGAGAGTCAGAATTCGGCTCAAAAATCACGCTCAGGAGTCAAATTTCCGACATTTCAGACATTTTGAAAACTGCAGGGGGGTTTGGGCAAAATATGACCCATCGCCGTTTTCAGTAATTGGCATATTTTCGGTATAAAAAGTCGTAATTTGAAACTGAAAATAGGTGCAGAGAGTCAGAATTCGGCTCAAAAATCACGCTCAGGAGTCAAATTTCCGACATTTCAGACATTTTGAAAACTGCAGGGGGGTTTGGGCAAAATATGACCCATCGCCGTTTTCAGTAATTGGCATATTTTCGGTATAAAAAGTCGTAATTTGAAACTGAAAATAGGTGCAGAGAGTCAGAATTCGGATAAAAAATCTCGCTCAGGAGTCAAATTTCCGACATTTCAGACATTTTGAAAACTGCAGGGGGGTTTGGGCAAAATATGACCCATCGTCGTTTACAGTAATTGGCATATTTTCGGTATGAAACATCGTAATTTGAAACTGAAAATAGGTGCAGAGAGTCAGAATTCGGCTCAAGAATCACGATCAGGAGTCAAATTTCCGATATTTCAGACATTTTAAAAACTGCAGAGGGGTTTGGGCAAAATATGACCCATCGCTGTTTTCAGTAATTGGCATATTTTCTGTATAAAAAGTCGTAATTTGAAACTGAAAATAGGTGCAGAGAGTCAGAATTCGGCTCAAAAATCACGCTCAAGAGTTAAATTTCCGACATTTCAGACATTTTAAAAACTGCAGGGGGGTTTGGGCAAAATATGACCTATCACCGTTTTCAGTAATTGGCATATTTTCGGTATAAAAAGTCGTAATTTGAAACTGAAAATAGGTGCAGAGAGTCAGAATTCGGCTCAAAAATCACGCTCAGGAGTCAAATTTCCGACATTTCAGACATTTTGAAAACTGCAGGGGGGTTTGGGCAAAATATGACCCATCGCCGTTTTCAGTAATTGGCATATTTTCGGTATAAAAAGTCGTAATTTGAAACTGAAAATAGGTGCAGAGAGTCAGAATTCGGATAAAAAATCTCGCTCAGGAGTCAAATTTCCGACATTTCAGACATTTTGAAAACTGCAGGGGGGTTTGGGCAAAATATGACCCATCGTCGTTTACAGTAATTGGCATATTTTCGGTATGAAACATCGTAATTTGAAACTGAAAATAGGTGCAGAGAGTCAGAATTCGGCTCAAGAATCACGATCAGGAGTCAAATTTCCGATATTTCAGACATTTTAAAAACTGCAGAGGGGTTTGGGCAAAATATGACCCATCGCCCTTTTCAGTAATTGGCATATTTTCTGTATAAAAAGTCGTAATTTGAAACTGAAAATAGGTGCAGAGAGTCAGAATTCGGCTCAAAAATAACGCTCAGGAGTCAAATTTCCGACATTTCAGACATTTTGAAAACTGCAGGGGGGTTTGGGCAAAATATGACCCATCGCCGTTTTCGGTAATTGGCATATTTTCGGTATAAAAAGTCATAATTTGAAACTGAAAATAGGTGCAGAGAGTCAGAATTCGGATAAAAAATCTCGCTCAGGAGTCAAATTTCCGACATTTCAGACATTTCAAAAAGTGCAGAGGGGTTTGGGCAAAATATGACCCATCGCCGTTTTCAGTAATTGGCATATTTTCGGTATAAAACGTCGTAATTTGAAACTGAAAATAGGTGCAGAGAGTCAGAATTCGGTTTAAAAATCACGCTCAGAAGTCAAATTTCCGACATTTCAGACATTTTGAAAACTGCAGGGGGGGTTTGGGTAAAATATGACCCATCGCCGTTTTCAGTAATTGGCATATTTTCGGTATAAAAAGTCGTAATTGGAAACTGAAAATAGGTGCAGAGAGTCAGAATTCGGCTCAAAAATCACGCTCTAGAGTCAAATTTCCGACATTTCAGACATTTTAAAAACTGCAGAGGGGTATGTGCAAAATATGACCCATCGCCCTTTTCAGTAATTGGCATATTTTCTGTATAAAAAGTCGTAATTTGAAACTGAAAATAGGTGCAGAGAGTCAGAATTCGGCTCAAAAATCATGCTCAGGAGTCAAATTTCAGACATTTCAGACATTTTGAAAACTGCAGGGGGGTTTGGGCAAAATATGACCCATCGCCGTTTTCGGTAATTGGCCTATTTTCGGTATAAAAAGTAGTAATTTGAAACTGAAAATAGGTGCAGAGAATCAGAACTCGGATAAAAAAATCTCGCTCAGGAGTCAAATTTCCGACATTTCAGACATTTTGAAAACTGCAGGGCGGTTTGGGCAAAATATGACCCATCGCTGTTTACAGTAATTGGCATATTTTCGGTATGAAACATCGTAATTTGAAACTGAAATAAGGTGCAGAGAGTCAGAATTCGGCTCAAGAATCACGCTTAGGAGTCAAATTTCCGACATTTCAGACATTTCAAAAACTGCAGGGGGGTTTGGGCAAAATATGACCCATCACCGTTTTCAGTAATTGGCATATTTTCGGTATGAAACGTCGTAATTTGAAACTGAAAATAGGTGCAGAGAGTCAGAATTCGGCTCAAAAATCACGCTCAAGAGTCAAATTTCCGACATTTCAGACATTTTGAAAACTGCAGAGGGGTTTGGGCAAAATATGACCCATCGCCGTTTTCAGTAATTGGCATATTTTCTGTATAAAAAGTCGTAATTTGAAACTGAAAATTGGTGCAGAGAGTCAGAATTCGGCTCAAAAATCACGCTCAGGAGTCAAATTTCCGACATTTCAGACATTTCAAAAACTGCAGGGGGTTTTGGGCAAAATATGACCCATCGCCGTTTTCTGTAATTGGCATATTTTCGGTATGAAACGTCGTAATTTGAAACTGAAAATAGGTGCAGAGAGTCAGAATTCGGCTGAAAAATCACGCTAAAGAGTCAAATTTCCGACATTTTAGACATTTTGAAAACTGCAGAGGGGTTTGGGCAAAATATGACCCATCGCCGTTTTCAGTAATTGGCATATTTTCTGTATAAAAAGTCGTAATTTGAAACTGAAAATAGGTGCAGAGAGTCAGAATTCGGCTCAAAAATCACGCTCAGGAGTCAAATTTCAGACATTTCAGACATTTTGAAAACTGCAGGGGGGTTTGGGCAAAATATGACCCATCTCCGTTTTCGGTAATTGGCCTATATTCGGTATAAAAAGTCGTAATTTGAAACTGATAATAGGTGCAGAGAGTCAGAACTCGGATAAAAAATCTCGCTCAGGAGTCAAATTTCCGACATTTCAGACATTTTGAAAACTGCAGGGGGGTTTGGGCAAAATATGACCCATCGCCGTTTACAGTAATTGGCATATTTTCGGTATGAAACATCGTAATTTGAAACTGAAAATAGGTGCACAGAGTCAGAATTCTTCTCAAGAATCCCGCTCAGGAGTCAAATATCCGACATTTCATACATTTTAAAAACTGCAGGGGGGTTTGGGGAAAATATGACCCATCGCCGTTTTCAGTAATTGTCATATTTTCGGTATGAAACGTCGTAATTTGAAACTGAAAATAGATGCAGAGAGTCAGAATTCGGCTCAAAAATCACGCTCAAGAGTCAAATTTCCGACATTTCAGACATTTTAAAAACTGCAGGGGGGTTTGGGCAAAATATGACCTATCTCCGTTTTCAGTAATTGGCATATTTTCGGTATAAAAAGTCGTAATTTGAAACTGAAAAAAAGGTGCAGAGAGTCAGAATTCGGCTCAAAAATCACGCTCAGGAGTCAAATTTCCGACATTTCAGACATTTTGAAAACTGCAGGGGGGTTTGGGCAAAATATGACCCATCGCCGTTTTCAGTAATTGGCATATTTTCGGTATAAAAAGTCGTAAATTGAAACTGAAAATAGGTGCAGAGAGTCAGAATTCGGATAAAAAATCTCGCTCAGGAGTCAAATTTCCGACATTTCAGACATTTTGAAAACTGCAGGGGGGTTTGGGCAAAATATGACCCATCGTCGTTTACAGTAATTGGCATATTTTCGGTATGAAACATCGTAATTTGAAACTGAAAATAGGTGCAGAGAGTCAGAATTCGGCTCAAGAATCACGATCAGGAGTCAAATTTCCGATATTTCAGACATTTTAAAAACTGCAGAGGGGTTTGGGCAAAATATGACCCATCGCCCTTTTCAGTAATTGGCATATTTTCTGTATAAAAAGTCGTAATTTGAAACTGATAATAGGTGCAGAGAGTCAGAACTCGGATAAAAAATCTCGCTCAGGAGTCAAATTTCCGACATTTCAGACATTTTGAAAACTGCAGGGGGGTTTGGGCAAAATATGACCCATCGCCGTTTACAGTAATTGGCATATTTTCGGTATGAAACATCGTAATTTGAAACTGAAAATAGGTGCACAGAGTCAGAATTCTTCTCAAGAATCCCGCTCAGGAGTCAAATATCCGACATTTCATACATTTTAAAAACTGCAGGGGGGTTTGGGGAAAATATGACCCATCGCCGTTTTCAGTAATTGTCATATTTTCGGTATGAAACGTCGTAATTTGAAACTGAAAATAGATGCAGAGAGTCAGAATTCGGCTCAAAAATCACGCTCAAGAGTCAAATTTCCGACATTTCAGACATTTTAAAAACTGCAGGGGGGTTTGGGCAAAATATGACCTATCACCGTTTTCAGTAATTGGCATATTTTCGGTATAAAAAGTCGTAATTTGAAACTGAAAATAGGTGCAGAGAGTCAGAATTCGGCTCAAAAATCACGCTCAGGAGTCAAATTTCCGACATTTCAGACATTTTGAAAACTGCAGGGGGGTTTGGGCAAAATATGACCCATCGCCGTTTTCAGTAATTGGCATATTTTCGGTATGAAACATCGTAATTTGAAACTGAAAATAGGTGCAGAGAGTCAGAATTCGGCTCAAGAATCACGATCAGGAGTCAAATTTCCGATATTTCAGACATTTTAAAAACTGCAGAGGGGTTTGGGCAAAATATGACCCATCGCCCTTTTCAGTAATTGGCATATTTTCTGTATAAAAAGTCGTAATTTGAAACTGAAAATAGGTGCAGAGAGTCAGAATTCGGATAAAAAATCTCGCTCAGGAGTCAAATTTCCGACATTTTAGACATTTTGAAAACTGCAGGGCGGTTTGGGCAAAATATGACCCATCGCCGTTTACAGTAATTGGCATATTTTCGGTATGAAACATCGTAATTTGAAATTGAAAATAGGTGCAGAGAGTCAGTATTCTTCTCAAGAATCCCGCTCAGGAGTCAAATATCCGACATGTCAGACATTTTAAAAACTGCAGGGGGGTTTGGGGAAAATATGACCCATCGCCGTTTTCAGTAATTGGCATATTTTCGGTATGAAACGTCGTAATTTGAAACTGAAAATAGATGCAGAGAGTCAGAATTCGGCTCAAAAATCACGCTCAAGAGTCAAATTTCCGATATTTCAGACATTTTCAAAACTGCAGGGGGGTTTGGGCAAAATATGACCCATCGCCGTTTTCAGTAATTGGCATATTTTCGGTATAAAAATTCGTAATATGAAACTGAAAATAGGTGCAGAGAGTCAGAATTCGGATAAAAAATCACGCTCAGGAGTCAAATTTCCGACATTTCAGAAATTTTGAAAACTGCAGGGGGGTTTGGGCAAAATATGACCCATCGCCGTTTACAGTAATTGGCATATTTTCGGTATGAAACGTCGTAATTTGAAACTGAAAATAGGTGCAGAGAGTCAGAATTCGGCTCAAAAATCACGCTCAGGAGCCAAATTTTCGACATATCAGACATTTTAAAAACTGCAGGGGGGTTTGGGCAAAATATGACCTATCGCCGTTTACAGTAATTGGCATATTTTCGGTATGAAACGTCGTAATTTGAAACTGAAAATAGGTGCAGAGAGTCAGAATTCGGCTCAAAAATCACGCTCAAGAGTCAAATTTCCGACATTTCAGACATTTCAAAAACTGCAGGGGGGTTTGGGCAAAATATGACCCATCGCCGTTTTCAGTAATTGGCATATTTTCGGTATAAAACTTCGTAATTTGAAACTGAAAATAGGTGCAGAGAGTCAGAATTCGGCTCAAAAATCACGCTAAGGAGTCAAATTTCCGACATTTCAGACATTTCAAAAAGTGCAGAGGGGTTTGGGCAAAATATGACCCATCGCCGTTTTCAGTAATTGGCATATTTTCAGTATAAAACGTCGTAATTTGAAACTGAAAATAGGTGCAGAGAGTCAGAATTCGGCTCAAAAATCACGCTCAGAAGTCAAATTTCCGAGATTTCAGACATTTTGAAAACTGCAGGGGGGGTTTGGGTAAAATATGACCCATCGCCGTTTTCAGTAATTGGCATATTTTCGGTATAAAAAGTCGTAATTGGAAACTGAAAATAGGTGCAGAGAGTCAGAATTCGGCTCAAAAATCACGCTCTAGAGTCAAATTTCCGACATTTCAGACATTTTAAAAACTGCAGAGGGGTATGTGCAAAATATGACCCATCGCCCTTTTCAGTAATTGGCATATTTTCTGTATAAAAAGTCGTAATTTGAAACTAAAAATAGGTGCAGAGAGTCAGAATTCAGCTCAAAAATCACGCTCAGGAGTCAAATTTCAGACATTTCAGACATTTTGAAAACTGCAAGGGGGTTTGGGCAAAATATGACCCATCGCCGTTTTCGTTAATTGGCCTATTTTCGGTATAAAAAGTAGTAATTTGAAACTGAAAATAGGTGCAGAGAGTCAGAACTCGGATAAAAAAATCTCACTCAGGAGTCAAATTTCCGACATTTCAGACATTTTGAAAACTGCAGGGCGGTTTGGGCAAAATAAGACCCATCGCTGTTTACAGTAATTGGCATATTTTCGGTATGAAACATCGTAATTTGAAACTGAAAATAGGTGCAGAGAGTCAGAATTCGACTCAAGAATCACGCTCAGGAGTCAAATTTCCGACATTTCAGACATTTCAAAAACTGCAGGGGGGTTTGGGCAAAATATGACCCATCGCCGTTTTCAGTAATTGGCATATCTTCGGTATGAAACGTCGTAATTTGAAACTGAAAATAGGTGCAGAGAGTCAGAATTCGGCTCAAAAATCACGCTCAAGAGTCAAATTTCCGACATTTCAGACATTTTGAAAACTGCAGAGGGGTTTGGGCAAATTATGACCCATCGCCGTTTTCAGTAATTGGCATATTTTCTGTATAAAAAGTCGTAATTTGAAACTGAAAATTGGTGCAGAGAGTCAGAATTCGGCTCAAAAATCACGCTCAGGAGTCAAATTTCCGACATTTCAGACATTTCAAAAACTGCAGGGGGGTTTGGGCAAAATATGACCCATCGCCGTTTTCAGTAATAGGCATATTTTCGGCATGAAACGTCGTAATTTGAAACTGAAAATAGGTGCAGAGAGTCAGCATTCGGCTGAAAAATCACGCTAAAGAGTCAAATTTCCGACATATCAGACATTTTAAAAACTGCAGGGGGGTTTGGGCAAAATATGACCTATCGCCGTTTACAGTAATTGGCATATTTTCGGTATGAAACGTCGTAATTTGAAACTGAAAATAGGTGCAGAGAGTCAGAATTCGGCTCAAAAATCACGCTCAAGAGTCAAATTTCCGACATTTCAGACATTTCAAAAACTGCAGGGGGGTTTGGGCAAAATATGACCCATCGCCGTTTTCAGTAATTGGCATATTTTCGGTATAAAACTTCGTAATTTGAAACTGAAAATAGGTGCAGAGAGTCAGAATTCGGCTCAAAAATCACGCTAAGGAGTCAAATTTCCGACATTTCAGACATTTCAAAAAGTGCAGAGGGGTTTGGGCAAAATATGACCCATCGCCGTTTTCAGTAATTGGCATATTTTCAGTATAAAACGTCGTAATTTGAAACTGAAAATAGGTGCAGAGAGTCAGAATTCGGCTCAAAAATCACGCTCAGAAGTCAAATTTCCGAGATTTCAGACATTTTGAAAACTGCAGGGGGGGTTTGGGTAAAATATGACCCATCGCCGTTTTCAGTAATTGGCATATTTTCGGTATAAAAAGTCGTAATTGGAAACTGAAAATAGGTGCAGAGAGTCAGAATTCGGCTCAAAAATCACGCTCTAGAGTCAAATTTCCGACATTTCAGACATTTTAAAAACTGCAGAGGGGTATGTGCAAAATATGACCCATCGCCCTTTTCAGTAATTGGCATATTTTCTGTATAAAAAGTCGTAATTTGAAACTAAAAATAGGTGCAGAGAGTCAGAATTCAGCTCAAAAATCACGCTCAGGAGTCAAATTTCAGACATTTCAGACATTTTGAAAACTGCAAGGGGGTTTGGGCAAAATAT
Organism: Procambarus clarkii; assembly: GCF_040958095.1. Taxonomy (NCBI): domain Eukaryota; kingdom Metazoa; phylum Arthropoda; class Malacostraca; order Decapoda; family Cambaridae; genus Procambarus; species Procambarus clarkii. The sequence goes on along the minus strand of NW_027189152.1, from coordinate 1,822,249 downwards.
GACCCATCGCCGTTTTCGTTAATTGGCCTATTTTCGGTATAAAAAGTAGTAATTTGAAACTGAAAATAGGTGCAGAGAGTCAGAACTCGGATAAAAAAATCTCACTCAGGAGTCAAATTTCCGACATTTCAGACATTTTGAAAACTGCAGGGCGGTTTGGGCAAAATAAGACCCATCGCTGTTTACAGTAATTGGCATATTTTCGGTATGAAACATCGTAATTTGAAACTGAAAATAGGTGCAGAGAGTCAGAATTCGACTCAAGAATCACGCTCAGGAGTCAAATTTCCGACATTTCAGACATTTCAAAAACTGCAGGGGGGTTTGGGCAAAATATGACCCATCGCCGTTTTCAGTAATTGGCATATCTTCGGTATGAAACGTCGTAATTTGAAACTGAAAATAGGTGCAGAGAGTCAGAATTCGGCTCAAAAATCACGCTCAAGAGTCAAATTTCCGACATTTCAGACATTTTGAAAACTGCAGAGGGGTTTGGGCAAATTATGACCCATCGCCGTTTTCAGTAATTGGCATATTTTCTGTATAAAAAGTCGTAATTTGAAACTGAAAATTGGTGCAGAGAGTCAGAATTCGGCTCAAAAATCACGCTCAGGAGTCAAATTTCCGACATTTCAGACATTTCAAAAACTGCAGGGGGGTTTGGGCAAAATATGACCCATCGCCGTTTTCAGTAATAGGCATATTTTCGGCATGAAACGTCGTAATTTGAAACTGAAAATAGGTGCAGAGAGTCAGCATTCGGCTGAAAAATCACGCTAAAGAGTCAAATTTCCGACATTTCAGACATTTTGAAAACTGCAGAGGGGTTTGGGCAAAATATGACCCATCGCTGTTTTCAGTAATTGGCATATTTTCTGTATAAAAAGTCGTAATTTGAAACTGAAAATAGGTGCAGAGAGTCAGAATTCGGCTCAAGAATCACGATCAGGAGTCAAATTTCCGATATTTCAGACATTTTAAAAACTGCAGAGGGGTTTGGGCAAAATATGACCCATCGCCCTTTTCAGTAATTGGCATATTTTCTGTATAAAAAGTCGTAATTTGAAACTGAAAATAGGTGCAGAGAGTCAGAATTCGGATAAAAAATCTCGCTCAGGAGTCAAATTTCCGACATTTTAGACATTTTGAAAACTGCAGGGCGGTTTGGGCAAAATATGACCCATCGCCGTTTACAGTAATTGGCATATTTTCGGTATGAAACATCGTAATTTGAAATTGAAAATAGGTGCAGAGAGTCAGTATTCTTCTCAAGAATCCCGCTCAGGAGTCAAATATCCGACATGTCAGACATTTTAAAAACTGCAGGGGGGTTTGGGGAAAATATGACCCATCGCCGTTTTCAGTAATTGGCATATTTTCGGTATGAAACGTCGTAATTTGAAACTGAAAATAGATGCAGAGAGTCAGAATTCGGCTCAAAAATCACGCTCAAGAGTCAAATTTCCGATATTTCAGACATTTTCAAAACTGCAGGGGGGTTTGGGCAAAATATGACCCATCGCCGTTTTCAGTAATTGGCATATTTTCGGTATAAAAATTCGTAATATGAAACTGAAAATAGGTGCAGAGAGTCAGAATTCGGATAAAAAATCACGCTCAGGAGTCAAATTTCCGACATTTCAGAAATTTTGAAAACTGCAGGGGGGTTTGGGCAAAATATGACCCATCGCCGTTTACAGTAATTGGCATATTTTCGGTATGAAACGTCGTAATTTGAAACTGAAAATAGGTGCAGAGAGTCAGAATTCGGCTCAAAAATCACGCTCAGGAGCCAAATTTTCGACATATCAGACATTTTAAAAACTGCAGGGGGGTTTGGGCAAAATATGACCTATCGCCGTTTACAGTAATTGGCATATTTTCGGTATGAAACGTCGTAATTTGAAACTGAAAATAGGTGCAGAGAGTCAGAATTCGGCTCAAAAATCACGCTCAAGAGTCAAATTTCCGACATTTCAGACATTTCAAAAACTGCAGGGGGGTTTGGGCAAAATATGACCCATCGCCGTTTTCAGTAATTGGCATATTTTCGGTATAAAACTTCGTAATTTGAAACTGAAAATAGGTGCAGAGAGTCAGAATTCGGCTCAAAAATCACGCTAAGGAGTCAAATTTCCGACATTTCAGACATTTCAAAAAGTGCAGAGGGGTTTGGGCAAAATATGACCCATCGCCGTTTTCAGTAATTGGCATATTTTCAGTATAAAACGTCGTAATTTGAAACTGAAAATAGGTGCAGAGAGTCAGAATTCGGCTCAAAAATCACGCTCAGAAGTCAAATTTCCGAGATTTCAGACATTTTGAAAACTGCAGGGGGGGTTTGGGTAAAATATGACCCATCGCCGTTTTCAGTAATTGGCATATTTTCGGTATAAAAAGTCGTAATTGGAAACTGAAAATAGGTGCAGAGAGTCAGAATTCGGCTCAAAAATCACGCTCTAGAGTCAAATTTCCGACATTTCAGACATTTTAAAAACTGCAGAGGGGTATGTGCAAAATATGACCCATCGCCCTTTTCAGTAATTGGCATATTTTCTGTATAAAAAGTCGTAATTTGAAACTAAAAATAGGTGCAGAGAGTCAGAATTCAGCTCAAAAATCACGCTCAGGAGTCAAATTTCAGACATTTCAGACATTTTGAAAACTGCAAGGGGGTTTGGGCAAAATATGACCCATCGCCGTTTTCGTTAATTGGCCTATTTTCGGTATAAAAAGTAGTAATTTGAAACTGAAAATAGGTGCAGAGAGTCAGAACTCGGATAAAAAAATCTCACTCAGGAGTCAAATTTCCGACATTTCAGACATTTTGAAAACTGCAGGGCGGTTTGGGCAAAATAAGACCCATCGCTGTTTACAGTAATTGGCATATTTTCGGTATGAAACATCGTAATTTGAAACTGAAAATAGGTGCAGAGAGTCAGAATTCGACTCAAGAATCACGCTCAGGAGTCAAATTTCCGACATTTCAGACATTTCAAAAACTGCAGGGGGGTTTGGGCAAAATATGACCCATCGCCGTTTTCAGTAATTGGCATATCTTCGGTATGAAACGTCGTAATTTGAAACTGAAAATAGGTGCAGAGAGTCAGAATTCGGCTCAAAAATCACGCTCAAGAGTCAAATTTCCGACATTTCAGACATTTTGAAAACTGCAGAGGGGTTTGGGCAAATTATGACCCATCGCCGTTTTCAGTAATTGGCATATTTTCTGTATAAAAAGTCGTAATTTGAAACTGAAAATTGGTGCAGAGAGTCAGAATTCGGCTCAAAAATCACGCTCAGGAGTCAAATTTCCGACATTTCAGACATTTCAAAAACTGCAGGGGGGTTTGGGCAAAATATGACCCATCGCCGTTTTCAGTAATAGGCATATTTTCGGCATGAAACGTCGTAATTTGAAACTGAAAATAGGTGCAGAGAGTCAGCATTCGGCTGAAAAATCACGCTAAAGAGTCAAATTTCCGACATTTCAGACATTTTGAAAACTGCAGAGGGGTTTGGGCAAAATATGACCCATCGCTGTTTTCAGTAATTGGCATATTTTCTGTATAAAAAGTCGTAATTTGAAACTGAAAATAGGTGCAGAGAGTCAGAATTCGGCTCAAAAATCACGGTCAGGAGTCAAATTTCCGACATTTCAGACATTTTGAAAACTGCAGGGGGGTTTGGGCAAAATATGACCCATCGCCGTTTTCAGTAATTGGCATATTTTCGGTATAAAAAGTCGTAATTTAAAACTGAAAATAGGTGCAGAGAGTCAAAATTCGGATAAAAAATCTCGCTCAGGAGTCAAATTTCCGACATTTCAGACATTTTGAAAACTGCAGGGGGGTTTGGGCAAAATATGACCCATCGCCGTTTACAGTAATTGGCATATTTTCGGTATGAAACACCGTAATTTGAAACTGAAAATAGGTGCAGAGAGTCAGAATTCGGCTCAAGAATCACGCTGAGGAGTCAAATTTCCGACATTTCAGACATTTTAAAAACTGCAGAGGGGTATGTGCAAAATATGACCCATCGCCCTTTTCAGTAATTGGCAAATTTTCTGTATAAAAAGTCGTAATTTGAAAGTGAAAATAGGTGCAGAGAGTCAGAATTCGGCTCAAAAATCACGCTCAGGAGTCAAATTTCCGACATTTCAGACATTTTGAAAACTGCAGGGGGGTTTGGGCAAAATATGACCCATCGCCGTTTTCGGAAATTGGCCTATTTTCGGTATAAAAAGTCGTAATTTGAAACTGAAAATAGGTGCAGTGAGTCAGAACTCGGGTAACAAATCTCGCTCAGGAGTCAAATTTCCGACATTTCAGACATTTTGAAAACTGCAGGGCGGTTTGGGCAAAATATTACCCATCGCTGTTTACAGTAATTGGCATATTTTCGGTATGAAACATCGTAATTTGAAACTGAAAATAGGTGCAGAGAGTCAGAATTCGGCTCAAGAATCACGCTCAGGAGTCAAATTTCCGACATTTCAGACATTTCAAAAACTGCAGGGGGGTTTGGGCAAAATATGACCCATCGCCGTTTTCAGTAATTGGCATATCTTCGGTATGAAACTTCGTAATTTGAAACTGAAAATAGGTTCAGAGAGTCAGAATTCGGCTCAAAAATCACGCTCAAGAGTCAAATTTCCGACATTTCAGACATTTTGAAAACTGCAGAGGGGTTTGGGCAAAATATGACCCATCGCCGTTTTCAGTAATTGGCATATTTTCTGTATAAAAAGTCGTAATTTGAAACTGAAAATTGGTGCAGAGAATCAGAATTCGGCTCAAAAATCACGCTCAGGAGTCAAATTTCCGACATTTCAGACATTTTGAAAACTGCAGGGGGGTTTGGGGAAAATATGACCCATCGCCGTTTTCAGTAATTGTCATATTTTCGGTATGAAACGTCGTAATTTGAAACTGAAAATAGATGCAGAGAGTCAGAATTCGGCTCAAAAATCACGCTCAAGAGTCAAATTTCCGACATTTCAGACATTTTAAAAACTGCAGGGGGGTTTGGGCAAAATATGACCTATCACCGTTTTCAGTAATTGGCATATTTTCGGTATAAAAAGTCGTAATTTGAAACTGAAAATAGGTGCAGAGAGTCAGAATTCGGCTCAAAAATCACGCTCAGGAGTCAAATTTCCGACATTTCAGACATTTTGAAAACTGCAGGGGGGTTTGGGCAAAATATGACCCATCGCCGTTTTCAGTAATTGGCATATTTTCGGTATAAAAAGTCGTAATTTGAAACTGAAAATAGGTGCAGAGAGTCAGTATTCGGATAAAAAATCTCGCTCAGGAGTCAAATTTCCGACATTTCAGACATTTTGAAAACTGCAGGGGGGTTTGGGCAAAATATGACCCATCGTCGTTTACAGTAATTGGCATATTTTCGGTATGAAACATCGTAATTTGAAACTGAAAATAGGTGCAGAGAGTCAGAATTCGGCTCAAGAATCACGATCAGGAGTCAAATTTCCGATATTTCAGACATTTTAAAAACTGCAGAGGGGTTTGGGCAAAATATGACCCATCGCCCTTTTCAGTAACTGGCATATTTTCTGTATAAAAAGTCGTAATTTGAAACTGAAAATAGGTGCAGAGAGTCAGAATTCGGCTCAAAAATAACGCTCAGGAGTCAAATTTCCGACATTTCAGACATTTTGAAAACTGCAGGGGGGTTTGGACAAAATATGACCCATCGCCGTTTTCGGTAATTGGCATATTTTCGGTATAAAAAGTCGTAATTTGAAACTGAAAATAGGTGCAGAGAGTCAGAATTCGGATAAAAAATCTCGCTCAGGAGTCAAATTTCCGACATTTTAGAAATTTTGAAAACTGCAGGGCAGTTTGGGCAAAATATGACCCATCGCTGTTTACAGTAATTGGCATATTTTCGGTATGAAACATCGTAATTTGAAACTGAAAATAGGTGCAGAGAGTCAGAATTCGTCTCAAGAATCACGCTCAGGAGTCAAATTTCCGACATTTCCGACATTTCAAAAACTGCAGGGGGGTTTGGGCAAAATATGACCCATCGCCGTTTTCAGTAATTGGCATATTTTCTGTATAAAAAGTCGTAATTTGAAACTGAAAATAGGTGCAGAGAGTCAGAATTCGGCTCAAGAATCACGCTCAGGAGTCAAATTTCCGACATTTCAGACATTTTGAAAACTGCAGGGGGGTTTGGGCAAAATATGACCCATCGCCGTTTTCAGTAATTGGCATATTTTCGGTATAAAAAGTCGTAATTTAAAACTGAAAATAGGTGCAGAGAGTCAAAATTCGGATAAAAAATCTCGCTCAGGAGTCAAATTTCCGACATTTCAGACATTTTGAAAACTGCAGGGGGGTTTGGGCAAAATATGACCCATCGCCGTTTACAGTAATTGGCATATTTTCGGTATGAAACACCGTAATTTGAAACTGAAAATAGGTGCAGAGAGTCAGAATTCGGCTCAAGAATCACGCTGAGGAGTCAAATTTCCGACATTTCAGACATTTTAAAAACTGCAGAGGGGTATGTGCAAAATATGACCCATCGCCCTTTTCAGTAATTGGCAAATTTTCTGTATAAAAAGTCGTAATTTGAAAGTGAAAATAGGTGCAGAGAGTCAGAATTCGGCTCAAAAATCACGCTCAGGAGTCAAATTTCCGACATTTCAGACATTTTGAAAACTGCAGGGGGGTTTGGGCAAAATATGACCCATCGCCGTTTTCGGAAATTGGCCTATTTTCGGTATAAAAAGTCGTAATTTGAAACTGAAAATAGGTGCAGTGAGTCAGAACTCGGGTAACAAATCTCGCTCAGGAGTCAAATTTCCGACATTTCAGACATTTTGAAAACTGCAGGGCGGTTTGGGCAAAATATTACCCATCGCTGTTTACAGTAATTGGCATATTTTCGGTATGAAACATCGTAATTTGAAACTGAAAATAGGTGCAGAGAGTCAGAATTCGGCTCAAGAATCACGCTCAGGAGTCAAATTTCCGACATTTCAGACATTTCAAAAACTGCAGGGGGGTTTGGGCAAAATATGACCCATCGCCGTTTTCAGTAATTGGCATATCTTCGGTATGAAACTTCGTAATTTGAAACTGAAAATAGGTTCAGAGAGTCAGAATTCGGCTCAAAAATCACGCTCAAGAGTCAAATTTCCGACATTTCAGACATTTTGAAAACTGCAGAGGGGTTTGGGCAAAATATGACCCATCGCCGTTTTCAGTAATTGGCATATTTTCTGTATAAAAAGTCGTAATTTGAAACTGAAAATTGGTGCAGAGAATCAGAATTCGGCTCAAAAATCACGCTCAGGAGTCAAATTTCCGACATTTCAGACATTTTGAAAACTGCAGGGGGGTTTGGGGAAAATATGACCCATCGCCGTTTTCAGTAATTGTCATATTTTCGGTATGAAACGTCGTAATTTGAAACTGAAAATAGATGCAGAGAGTCAGAATTCGGCTCAAAAATCACGCTCAAGAGTCAAATTTCCGACATTTCAGACATTTTAAAAACTGCAGGGGGGTTTGGGCAAAATATGACCTATCACCGTTTTCAGTAATTGGCATATTTTCGGTATAAAAAGTCGTAATTTGAAACTGAAAATAGGTGCAGAGAGTCAGAATTCGGCTCAAAAATCACGCTCAGGAGTCAAATTTCCGACATTTCAGACATTTTGAAAACTGCAGGGGGGTTTGGGCAAAATATGACCCATCGCCGTTTTCAGTAATTGGCATATTTTCGGTATAAAAAGTCGTAATTTGAAACTGAAAATAGGTGCAGAGAGTCAGTATTCGGATAAAAAATCTCGCTCAGGAGTCAAATTTCCGACATTTCAGACATTTTGAAAACTGCAGGGGGGTTTGGGCAAAATATGACCCATCGTCGTTTACAGTAATTGGCATATTTTCGGTATGAAACATCGTAATTTGAAACTGAAAATAGGTGCAGAGAGTCAGAATTCGGCTCAAGAATCACGATCAGGAGTCAAATTTCCGATATTTCAGACATTTTAAAAACTGCAGAGGGGTTTGGGCAAAATATGACCCATCGCCCTTTTCAGTAACTGGCATATTTTCTGTATAAAAAGTCGTAATTTGAAACTGAAAATAGGTGCAGAGAGTCAGAATTCGGCTCAAAAATAACGCTCAGGAGTCAAATTTCCGACATTTCAGACATTTTGAAAACTGCAGGGGGGTTTGGACAAAATATGACCCATCGCCGTTTTCGGTAATTGGCATATTTTCGGTATAAAAAGTCGTAATTTGAAACTGAAAATAGGTGCAGAGAGTCAGAATTCGGATAAAAAATCTCGCTCAGGAGTCAAATTTCCGACATTTTAGAAATTTTGAAAACTGCAGGGCAGTTTGGGCAAAATATGACCCATCGCTGTTTACAGTAATTGGCATATTTTCGGTATGAAACATCGTAATTTGAAACTGAAAATAGGTGCAGAGAGTCAGAATTCGTCTCAAGAATCACGCTCAGGAGTCAAATTTCCGACATTTCCGACATTTCAAAAACTGCAGGGGGGTTTGGGCAAAATATGACCCATCGCCGTTTTCAGTAATTGGCATATTTTCTGTATAAAAAGTCGTAATTTGAAACTGAAAATAGGTGCAGAGAGTCAGAATTCGGCTCAAGAATCACGCTCAGGAGTCAAATTTCCGACATTTCAGACATTTTGAAAACTGCAGGGGGGTTTGGGCAAAATATGACCCATCGCCGTTTACAGTAATTGGCATATTTTCGGTATGAAACACCGTAATTTGAAACTGAAAATAGGTGCAGAGAGTCAGAATTCGTCTCAAGAATCACGCTGAGGAGTCAAATTTCCGACATTTCAGACATTTTAAAAACTGCAGAGGGGTATGTGCAAAATATCACCCATCGCCCTTTTCAGTAATTGGCATATTTTCTGTATAAAAAGTCGTAATTTGAAACTGAAAATAGGTGCAGAGAGTCAGAATTCGGCTCAAAAATCACACTCAGGATTCAAATTTCAGACATTTCAGACATTTTGAAAACTGCAGGGGGGTTTGGCAAAATATGACCCATCGCCGTTTTCGGTAATTGCCCTATTTTCGGTATAAAAAGTAGTAATTTGAAACTGAAAATAGGTGCAGAGAGTCAGAACTCGGATAAAAAAATCTCGCTCAGGAGTCAAATTTCCGACATTTCAGAAATTTTGAAAACTGCAGGGCGGTTTGTGCAAAATAAGACCCATCGCTGTTTACAGTAATTGGCATATTTTCGGTATGAAACATCGTAATTTGAAACTGAAAATAGGTGCAGAGAGTCAGAATTCGGCTCAAAAATCACGCTCAAGAGTCAAATTTTCGACATTTCAGACATTTTGAAAACTGCAGAGGGGTTTGGGCAAAATATGACCCATCGCCGTTTTCAGTAATTGGCATATTTTCTGTATAAAAAGTCGTAATTTGAAACTGAAAATTGGTGCAGAGAGTCAGAATTCGGCTCAAAAATCACGCACAGGAGTCAAATTTCCGACATTTCAGACATTTTGAAAACTGCAGGGGGGTTTGGGCAAAATATGACCCATCACCGTTTACAGTAATTGGCATATTTTCGGTATGAAACATCGTAATTTGAAACTGAAAAAAGGGGCAGAGAGTCAGAATTCTTCTCAAGAATCCCGCTCAAGAGTCAAATTTCCGACATTTCAGACATTTTAAAAACTGCAGGGGGGTTTGGGCAAAATATGACCTATCACCGTTTTCAGTAATTGGCATATTTTCGGTATGAAACACCGTAATTTGAAACAGAAAATAGGTGCAGAGAGTCAGAATTCGGATAAAAAATCTCGCTCAGGAGTCAAATTTCCGACATTTCAGACATTTTGAAAACTGCAGGGGGGTTTGGGCAAAATATGACCCATCGCCGTTTACAGTAATTGGCATATTTTCGGTATGAAACACCGTAATTTGAAACTGAAAATAGGTGCAGAGAGTCAGAATTCGTCTCAAGAATCACGCTGAGGAGTCAAATTTCCGACATTTCAGACATTTTAAAAACTGCAGAGGGGTATGTGCAAAATATCACCCATCGCCCTTTTCAGTAATTGGCATATTTTCTGTATAAAAAGTCGTAATTTGAAACTGAAAATAGGTGCAGAGAGTCAGAATTCGGCTCAAAAATCACACTCAGGATTCAAATTTCAGACATTTCAGACATTTTGAAAACTGCAGGGGGGTTTGGCAAAATATGACCCATCGCCGTTTTCGGTAATTGCCCTATTTTCGGTATAAAATGTAGTAATTTGAAACTGAAAATAGGTGCAGAGAGTCAGAACTCGGATAAAAAAATCTCGCTCAGGAGTCAAATTTCCGACATTTCAGAAATTTTGAAAACTGCAGGGCGGTTTGTGCAAAATAAGACCCATCGCTGTTTACAGTAATTGGCATATTTTCGGTATGAAACATCGTAATTTGAAACTGAAAATAGGTGCAGAGAGTCAGAATTCGGCTCAAAAATCACGCTCAAGAGTCAAATTTCCGACATTTCAGACATTTTGAAAACTGCAGAGGGGTTTGGGCAAAATATGACCCATCGCCGTTTTCAGTAATTGGCATATTTTCTGTATAAAAAGTCGTAATTTGAAACTGAAAATTGGTGCAGAGAGTCAGAATTTGGCTCAAAAATCACGCACAGGAGTCAAATTTCCGACATTTCAGACATTTTGAAAACTGCAGGGGGGTTTGGGCAAAATATGACCCATCACCGTTTACAGTAATTGGCATATTTTCGGTATGAAACATCGTAATTTGAAACTGAAAATAGGTGCAGAGAGTCAGAATTCTTCTCAAGAATCCCGCTCAAGAGTCAAATTTCCGACATTTCAGACATTTTAAAAACTGCAGGGGGGTTTGGGCAAAATATGACCTATCACCGTTTTCAGTAATTGGCATATTTTCGGTATAAAAAGTCGTAATTTGAAACTGAAAATAGGTGCAGAGAGTCAGAATTCGGCTCAAAAATCACGCTCAGGAGTCAAATTTCCGACATTTCAGACATTTTGAAAACTGCAGGGGGGTTTGGGCAAAATATGACCCATCGCCGTTTTCAGTAATTGGCATATTTTCGGTATAAAAAGTCGTAATTTGAAACTGAAAATAGGTGCAGAGAGTCAGAATTCGGATAAAAAATCTCGCTCAGGAGTCAAATTTCCGACATTTCAGACATTTTGAAAACTGCAGGGGGGTTTGGGCAAAATATGACCCATCGCCGTTTACAGTAATTGGCATATTTTCGGTATGAAACACCGTAATTTGAAACTGAAAATAGGTGCAGAGAGTCAGAATTCGGCTCAAGAATCACGCTGAGGAGTCAAATTTCCGACATTTCAGACATTTTAAAAACTGCAGAGGGGTATGTGCAAAATATCACCCATCGCCCTTTTCAGTAATTGGCATATTTTCTGTATAAAAAGTCGTAATTTTAAACTGAAAATAGGTGCAGAGAGTCAGAATTCGGCTCAAAAATCACGCTCAGGAGTCAAATTTCAGACATTTCAGACATTTTGAAAACTGCAGGGGGGTTTGGCAAAATATGACCCATCGCCGTTTTCGGTAATTGCCCTATTTTCGGTATAAAAAGTAGTAATTTGAAACTGAAAATAGGTGCAGAGAGTCAGAACTCGGATAAAAAAATCTCGCTCAGGAGTCAAATTTCCGACATTTCAGAAATTTTGAAAACTGCAGGGCGGTTTGTGCAAAATAAGACCCATCGCTGTTTACAGTAATTGGCATATTTTCGGTATGAAACATCGTAATTTGAAACTGAAAATAGGTGCAGAGAGTCAGAATTCGGCTCAAGAATCACGCTCAGGAGTCAAATTTCCGACATTTCCGACATTTCAAAAACTGCAGGGGGGTTTGGGCAAAATATGACCCATCGCCGTTTTCAGTAATTGGCATATTTTCTGTATAAAAAGTCGTAATTTGAAACTGAAAATTGGTGCAGAGAGTCAGAATTCGGCTCAAAAATCACGCACAGGAGTCAAATTTCCGACATTTCAGACATTTTGAAAACTGCAGGGGGGTTTGGGCAAAATATGACCCATCACCGTTTACAGTAATTGCATATTTTCGGTATGAAACATCGTAATTTGAAACTGAAAATAGGTGCAGAGAGTCAGAATTCTTCTCAAGAATCCCGCTCAAGAGTCAAATTTCCGACATTTCAGACATTTTAAAAACTGCAGGGGGGTTTGGGCAAAATATGACCTATCACCGTTTTCAGTAATTGGCATATTTTCGGTATAAAAAGTCGTAATTTGAAACTGAAAATAGGTGCAGAGAGTCAGAATTCGGATCAAAAATCACGCTCAGGAGTCAAATTTCCGACATTTCAGACATTTTGAAAACTGCAGGGGGGTTTGGGCAAAATATGACCCATCGCCGTTTTCAGTAATTGGCATATTTTCGGTATAAAAAGTCGTAATTTGAAACTGAAAATAGGTGCAGAGAGTCAGAATTCGGATAAAAAATCTCGCTCAGGAGTCAAATTTCCGACATTTCAGACATTTTGAAAACTGCAGGGGGGTTTGGGCAAAATATGACCCATCGTCGTTTACAGTAATTAGCATATTTTCGGTATGAAACATCGTAATTTGAAATTGAAAATAGGTGCAGAGAGTCAGAATTCGGCTCAAGAATCACGATCAGGAGTCAAATTTCCGATATTTCAGACATTTTAAAAACTGCAGAGGGGTTTGGGCAAAATATGACCAATCGCCCTTTCAGTAATTGGCATATTTTCTGTATAAAAAGTTGTAATTTGAAACTGAAAATAGGTGCAGAGAGTCAGAATTCGGCTCAAAAAACACGCTCAGGAGTCAAATTTCCGACATTTCAGACATTTTGAAAACTGCAGGGGGGTTTGGGCAAAATATGACCCATCGCCGTTTTCGGTAATTGGCATATTTTCGGTATAAAAAGTCGTAATTTGAAACTGAAAATAGGTGCAGAGAGTCAGAATTCGGATAAAAAATCTCGCTCAGGAGTCAAATTTCCGACATTTTAGACATTTTGAAAACTGCAGGGCGGTTTGGGCAAAATATGACCCATCGCCGTTTACAGTAATTGTCATATTTTCGGTATGAAACATCGTAATTTGAAACTGAAAATAGGTGCAGAGAGTCAGAATTCTTCTCAAGAATCCCGCTCAGGAGTCAAATATCCGACATTTCAGACATTTTAAAAACTGCAGGGGGGTTTGGGGAAAATATGACCCATCGCCGTTTTCAGTAATTGGCATATTTTCGGTATGAAACGTCGTAATTTGAAACTGAAAATAGATGCAGAGAGTCAGAATTCGGCTCAAAAATCACGCTCAAGATTCAAATTTCCGACATTTCAGACATTTTCAAAACTGCAGGGGGGTTTGGGCAAAACATGACCCATCGCCGTTTTCAGTAATTGGCATATTTTCGGTATAAAAATTCGTAATATGAAACTGAAAATAGGTGCAGAGAGTCAGAATTCGGATAAAAAATCACGCTCAGGAGTCAAATTTCCGACATTTCAGAAATGTTGAAAACTGCAGGGGGGTTTGGGCAAAATATGACCCATCGCCGTTTACAGTAATTGGCATATTTTCGGTATGAAACGTCGTAATTTGAAACTGAAAATAGGTGCAGAGAGTCAGAATTCGGCTCAAGAATCACGCTCAGGAGTCAAATTTCCGACATTTCAGACATTTCAAAAACTGCAGGGGGGTTTGGGCAAAATATGACCCATCGCCGTTTTCAGTAATTGGCATATCTTCGGTATGAAACGTCGTAATTTGAAACTGAAAATAGGTGCAGAGAGTCAGAATTCGGCTCAAAAATCACGCTCAAGAGTCAAATTTCCGACATTTCAGACATTTTGAAAACTGCAGAGGGGTTTGGGCAAAATATGACCCATCGCCGTTTTCAGTAATTGGCATATTTTCTGTATAAAAAGTCGTAATTTGAAACTGAAAATTGGTGCAGAGAGTCAGAATTCGGCTCAAAAATCACGCTCAGGAGTCAAATTTCCGACATTTCAGACATTTTGAAAACTGCAGGGGGGTTTGGGCAAAATATGACCCATCGCCGTTTTCAGTAATTGGCATATTTTCGGTATAAAAAGTCGTAATTTGAAACTGAAAATAGGTGCAGAGAGTCAGAATTCGGATAAAAAATCTCGCTCAGGAGTCAAATTTCCGACATTTCAGACATTTTGAAAACTGCAGGGGGGTTTGGGCAAAATATGACCCATCGTCGTTTACAGTAATTGGCATATTTTCGGTATGAAACATCGTAATTTGAAATTGAAAATAGGTGCAGAGAGTCAGAATTCGGCTCAAGAATCACGATCAGGAGTCAAATTTCCGATATTTCAGACATTTTAAAAACTGCAGAGGGGTTTGGGCAAAATATGACCCATCGCCCTTTCAGTAATTGGCATATTTTCTGTATAAAAAGTTGTAATTTGAAACTGAAAATAGGTGCAGAGAGTCAGAATTCGGCTCAAAAAACACGCTCAGGAGTCAAATTTCCGACATTTCAGACATTTTGAAAACTGCAGGGGGGTTTGGGCAAAATATGACCCATCGCCGTTTTCGGTAATTGGCATATTTTCGGTATAAAAAGTCGTAATTTGAAACTGAAAATAGGTGCAGAGAGTCAGAATTCGGATAAAAAATCTCGCTCAGGAGTCAAATTTCCGACATTTTAGACATTTTGAAAACTGCAGGGCGGTTTGGGCAAAATATGACCCATCGCCGTTTACAGTAATTGTCATATTTTCGGTATGAAACATCGTAATTTGAAACTGAAAATAGGTGCAGAGAGTCAGAATTCTTCTCAATAATCCCGCTCAGGAGTCAAATATCCGACATTTCAGACATTTTAAAAACTGCAGGGGGGTTTGGGGAAAATATGACCCATCGCCGTTTTCAGTAATTGGCATATTTTCGGTATGAAACGTCGTAATTTGAAACTGAAAATAGATGCAGAGAGTCAGAATTCGGCTCAAAAATCACGCTCAAGAGTCAAATTTCCGACATTTCAGACATTTTCAAAACTGCAGAGGGGTTTGGGTAAAATATGACCCATCGCCGTTTTCAGTAATTGGCATATTTTCTGTATAAAAAGTCGTAATTTGAAACTGAAAATTGGTGCAGAGAGTCAGAATTCGGATAAAAAATCTCGCTCAGGAGTCAAATTTCCGACATTTCAGACATTTTGAAAACTGCAGGGGGGTTTGGGCAAAATATGACCCATCGTCGTTTACAGTAATTGGCATATTTTCGGTATGAAACATCGTAATTTGAAACTGAAAATAGGTGCAGAGAGTCAGAATTCGGCTCAAAAAACACGCTCAGGAGTCAAATTTCCGACATTTCAGACATTTTGAAAACTGCAGGGGGGTTTGGGCAAAATATGACCCATCGCCGTTTTCGGTAATTGGCATATTTTCGGTATAAAAAGTCGTAATTTGAAACTGAAAATAGGTGCAGAGAGTCAGAATTCGGATAAAAAATCTCGCTCAGGAGTCAAATTTCCGACATTTTAGACATTTTGAAAACTGCAGGGCGGTTTGGGCAAAATATGACCCATCGCCGTTTACAGTAATTGTCATATTTTCGGTATGAAACATCGTAATTTGAAACTGAAAATAGGTGCAGAGAGTCAGAATTCTTCTCAAGAATCCCGCTCAGGAGTCAAATATCCGACATTTCAGACAATTTAAAAACTGCAGGGGGGTTTGGGGAAAATATGACCCATCGCCGTTTTCAGTAATTGGCATATTTTCGGTATGAAACGTCGTAATTTGAAACTGAAAATAGATGCAGAGAGTCAGAATTCGGCTCAAAAATCACGCTCAAGAGTCAAATTTCCGACATTTCAGACATTTTCAAAACTGCAGAGGGGTTTGGGCAAAATATGACCCATCGCCGTTTTCAGTAATTGGCATATTTTCTGTATAAAAAGTCGTAATTTGAAACTGAAAATTGGTGCAGAGAGTCAGAATTCGGATAAAAAATCTCGCTCAGGAGTCAAATTTCCGACATTTCAGACATTTCAAAAACTGCAGGGGGGTTTGGGCAAAATATGACCCATCGCCGTTTTCAGTAATTGGCATATCTTCGGTATGAAACGTCGTAATTTGAAACTGAAAATAGGTGCAGAGAGTCAGAATTCGGCTCAAAAATCACGCTCAAGAGTCAAATTTCCGACATTTCAGACATTTTGAAAACTGCAGAGGGGTTTGGGCAAAATATGACCCATCGCCGTTTTCAGTAATTGGCATATTTTCTGTATAAAAAGTCGTAATTTGAAACTGAAAATTGGTGCAGAGAGTCAGAATTCGGCTCAAAAATCACGCACAGGAGTCAAATTTCCAACATTTCAGACATTTTGAAAACTGCAGGGGGGTTTGGGCAAAATATGACCCATCACCGTTTACAGTAATTGGCATATTTTCGGTATGAAACATCGTAATTTGAAACTGAAAATAGGTGCAGAGAGTCAGAATTCTTCTCAAGAATCCCGCTCAAGAGTCAAATTTCCGACATTTCAGACATTTTAAAAACTGCAGGGGGGTTTGGGCAAAATATGACCTATCACCGTTTTCAGTAATTGGCATATTTTCGGTATAAAAAGTCGTAATTTGAAACTGAAAATAGGTGCAGAGAGTCAGAATTCGGCTCAAAAATCACGCTCAGGAGTCAAATTTCCGACATTTCAGACATTTTGAAAACTGCAGGGGGGTTTGGGCAAAATATGACCCATCGCCGTTTTCAGTAATTGGCATATTTTCGGTATAAAAAGTCGTAATTTGAAACTGAAAATAGGTGCAGAGAGTCAGAATTCGGATAAAAAATCTCGCTCAGGAGTCAAATTTCCGACATTTCAGACATTTTGAAAACTGCAGGGGGGTTTGGGCAAAATATGACCCATCGTCGTTTACAGTAATTGGCATATTTTCGGTATGAAACATCGTAATTTGAAATTGAAAATAGGTGCAGAGAGTCAGAATTCGGCTCAAGAATCACGATCAGGAGTCAAATTTCCGATATTTCAGACATTTTAAAAACTGCAGAGGGGTTTGGGCAAAATATGACCCATCGCCCTTTCAGTAATTGGCATATTTTCTGTATAAAAAGTTGTAATTTGAACCTGAAAATAGGTGCAGAGAGTCAGAATTCGGCTCAAAAATCACGCTCAGGAGTCAAATTTCCGACATTTCAGACATTTTGAAAACTGCAGGGGGGTTTGGGCAAAATATGACCCATCGCCGTTTTCGGTAATTGGCATATTTTCGGTATAAAAAGTCGTAATTTGAAACTGAAAATAGGTGCAGAGAGTCAGAACTCGGATAAAAAATCTCGCTCAGGAGTCAAATTTCCGACATTTTAGACATTTTGAAAACTGCAGGGCGGTTTGGGCAAAATATGACCCATCGCCGTTTACAGTAATTGTCATATTTTCGGTATGAAACATCGTAATTTGAAACTGAAAATAGGTGCAGAGAGTCAGAATTCTTCTCAAGAATCCCGCTCAGGAGTCAAATATCCGACATTTCAGACATTTTAAAAACTGCAGGGGGGTTTGGGGAAAATATGACCCATCGCCGTTTTCAGTAATTGGCATATTTTCGGTATGAAACGTCGTAATTTGAAACTGAAAATAGATGCAGAGAGTCAGAATTCGGCTCAAAAATCACGCTCAAGAGTCAAATTTCCGACATTTCAGACATTTTCAAAACTGCAGGGGGGTTTGGGCAAAACATGACCCATCACCGTTTTCAGTAATTGGCATATTTTCGGTATAAAAATTCGTAATATGAAACTGAAAATAGGTGCAGAGAGTCAGAATTCGGATAAAAAATCACGCTCAGGAGTCAAATTTCCGACATTTCAGAAATTTTGAAAACTGCAGGGGGGTTTGGGCAAAATATGACCCATCGCCGTTTACAGTAATTGGCATATTTTCGGTATGAAACGTCGTAATTTGAAACTGAAAATAGGTGCAGAGAGTCAGAATTCGGCTCAAAAATCACGCTCAGGAGCCAAATTTTCGACATATCAGACATTTTAAAAACTGCAGGGGGGTTTGGGCAAAATATGACCTATCGCCGTTTACAGTAATTGGCATATTTTCGGTATGAAACGTCGTAATTTGAAACTGAAAATAGGTGCAGAGAGTCAGAATTCGGCTCAAAAATCACGCTCAGGAGTCAAATTTCCGACATTTCAGACATTTCAAAAACTGCAGGGGGGTTTGGGCAAAATATGACCCATCGCCGTTTTCAGTAATTGGCATATTTTCGGTATAAAACTTCGCAATTTGAAACTGAAAATAGGTGCAGAGAGTCAGAATTCGGCTCAAAAATCACGCTAAGGAGTCAAATTTCCGACATTTCAGACATTTCAAAAACTGCAGGGGGGTTTGGGCAAAATATGACCCATCGCCGTTTTCAGTAATTGGCATATTTTCTGTATAAAAAGTCGTAATTTTAAACTGAAAATAGGTGCAGAGAGTCAGAATTCGGCTCAAAAATCACGCTCAGAAGTCAAATTTCCGACATTTTGAAAACTGCAGGGGGGTTTGGGCAAAATATGACCCATCGCCGTTTTCAGTAATTGGCATATTTTCGGTATAAAAAGTCGTAATTGGAAACTGAAAATAGGTGCAGAGAGTCAGAATTCGGCTCAAAAATCACGCTCTAGAGTCAAATTTCCGACATTTCAGAGATTTTGAAAACTGCAGAGGGGTTTGGGCAAAATATGACCCATCGCCGTTTTCAGTAATTGGCATATTTTCTGTATAAAAAGTCGTAATTTTAAACTGAAAATAGGTGCAGAGAGTCAGAATTCGGATAAAAAATCTCGCTCAGGAGTCAAATTTCCGACATTTCAGACATTTTGAAAACTGCAGGGGGGTTTGGGCAAAATATGACCCATCGCCGTTTTCGGTAATTGGCATATTTTCGGTATAAAAAGTCGTAATTTGAAACTGAAAATAGGTGCAGAGAGTCAGAATTCGGATAAAAAATCTCGCTCAGGAGTCAAATTTCCGACATTTAAGACATTTTGAAAACTGCAGGGCGGTTTGGGCAAAATATGACCCATCGCCGTTAACAGTAATTGGCATATTTTCGGTATGAATCATCGTAATTTGAAACTGAAAATAGGTGCAGAGAGTCAGAATTCTTCTCAAGAATCCCGTTCAGGAGTCAAATTTCCGACATTTCAGACATTTTCAAAACTGCAGGGGGGTTTGTGCAAAATATGACCCATCGCCGTTTTCAGTAATTGGCATATTTTCGGTATAAAAATTCGTAATATGAAACTGAAAATAGGTGCAGAGAGTCAGAATTCGGATAAAAAATCACGCTCAGGAGTCAAATTTCCGACATTTCAGAAATTTTGAAAACTGCAGGGTGGGTTTGGGCAAAATATGACCTATCGCCGTTTACAGTAATTGGCATATTTTCGGTATGAAACGTCGTATATTGAAACTGAAAATAGGTGCAGAGAGTCAGAATTCGGCTCAAAAATCACGCTCAGGAGTCTAATTTCCGACATTTTAGACATTTTGAAAACTGCAGGGGGGTTTGGGCAAAATATGACCCATCACCGTTTTCAGTAATTGGCATATTTTCGGTATAAAAAGTCGTAATTTGAAACTGAAAATATGTGCAGAGAGTCAGAATTCGGCTCAAAAATCACGCTCAGGAGTAAAATTTCCGACATTTCAGACATTTTGAAAACTGCAGGGGGGTTTGGGCAAAATATGACCCATCGTCGTTTACAGTAATTGGCATATTTTCGGTATGAAACATCGTAATTTGAAATTGAAAATAGGTGCAGAGAGTCAGAATTCGGCTCAAGAATCACGATCAGGAGTCAAATTTCCGATATTTCAGACATTTTAAAAACTGCAGAGGGGTTTGGGCAAAATATGACCCATCGCCCTTTCAGTAATTGGCATATTTTCTGTATAAAAAGTTGTAATTTGAAACTGAAAATAGGTGCAGAGAGTCAGAATTCGGCTCAAAAATCACGCTCAGGAGTCAAATTTCCGACATTTCAGACATTTTGAAAACTGCAGGGGGGTTTGGGCAAAATATGACCCATCGCCGTTTTCGGTAATTGGCATATTTTCGGTATAAAAAGTCGTAATTTGAAACTGAAAATAGGTGCAGAGAGTCAGAATTCGGCTCAAAAATCACGCTCAAGAGTCAAATTTCCGACATTTCAGACATTTTCAAAACTGCAGGGGGGTTTGGGCAAAACATGACCCATCGCCGTTTTCAGTATTTGGCATATTTTCGGTATAAAAATTCGTAATATGAAACTGAAAATAGGTGCAGAGAGTCAGAATTCGGCTCAAAAATCACGCTCAGGAGTCAAATTTCCGACATTTCAGACATTTCAAAAACTGCAGGGGGGTTTGGGCAAAATATGACCCATCGCCGTTTTCAGTAATTGGCATATTTTCGGTATAAAACTTCGCAATTTGAAACAGAAAATAGGTGCAGAGAGTCAGAATTCGGCTCGAAAATCACGATAAGGAGTCAAATTTCCGACATTTCAGACATTTCAAAAACTGCAGGGGGGTTTGGGCAAAATATGACCCATCGCCGTTTTCAGTAATTGGCATATTTTCGGTATAAAACGTCGTAATTTGAAACTGAAAATAGGTGCAGAGAGTCAGAATTCGGCTCAAAAATCACGCTCAGAAGTCAAATTTCCGACATTTCAGACATTTTGAAAACTGCAGGGGGGTTTGGGCAAAATATGACCCATCGCCGTTTTCAGTAATTGGCATATTTTCGGTATGAATCATCGTAATTTGAAACTGAAAATAGGTGCAGAGAGTCAGAATTCTTCTCAAGAATCCCGTTCAGGAGTCAAATTTCCGACATTTCAGACATTTTCAAAACTGCAGGGGGGTTTGTGCAAAATATGACCCATCGCCGTTTTCAGTAATTGGCATATTTTCGGTATAAAAATTCGTAATATGAAACTGAAAATAGGTGCAGAGAGTCAGAATTCGGATAAAAAATCACGCTCAGGAGTCAAATTTCCGACATTTCAGAAATTTTGAAAACTGCAGGGTGGGTTTGGGCAAAATATGACCTATCGCCGTTTACAGTAATTGGCATATTTTCGGTATGAAACGTCGTATATTGAAACTGAAAATAGGTGCAGAGAGTCAGAATTCGGCTCAAAAATCACGCTCAGGAGTCTAATTTCCGACATTTTAGACATTTTGAAAACTGCAGGGGGGTTTGGGCAAAATATGACCCATCACCGTTTTCAGTAATTGGCATATTTTCGGTATAAAAAGTCGTAATTTGAAACTGAAAATATGTGCAGAGAGTCAGAATTCGGCTCAAAAATCACGCTCAGGAGTAAAATTTCCGACATTTCAGACATTTTGAAAACTGCAGGGGGGTTTGGGCAAAATATGACCCATCGTCCTTTACAGTAATTGGCATATTTTCGGTATGAAACATCGTAATTTGAAATTGAAAATAGGTGCAGAGAGTCAGAATTCGGCTCAAGAATCACGATCAGGAGTCAAATTTCCGATATTTCAGACATTTTAAAAACTGCAGAGGGGTTTGGGCAAAATATGACCCATCGCCCTTTCAGTAATTGGCATATTTTCTGTATAAAAAGTTGTAATTTGAAACTGAAAATAGGTGCAGAGAGTCAGAATTCGGCTCAAAAATCACGCTCAGGAGTCAAATTTCCGACATTTCAGACATTTTGAAAACTGCAGGGGGGTTTGGGCAAAATATGACCCATCGCCGTTTTCGGTAATTGGCATATTTTCGGTATAAAAAGTCGTAATTTGAAACTGAAAATAGGTGCAGAGAGTCAGAATTCGGCTCAAAAATCACGCTCAAGAGTCAAATTTCCGACATTTCAGACATTTTCAAAATTGCAGGGGGGTTTGGGCAAAACATGACCCATCGCCGTTTTCAGTATTTGGCATATTTTCGGTATAAAAATTCGTAATATGAAACTGAAAATAGGTGCAGAGAGTCAGAATTCGGCTCAAAAATCACGCTCAGGAGTCAAATTTCCGACATTTCAGACATTTCAAAAACTGCAGGGGGGTTTGGGCAAAATATGACCCATCGCCGTTTTCAGTAATTGGCATATTTTCGGTATAAAACTTCGCAATTTGAAACAGAAAATAGGTGCAGAGAGTCAGAATTCGGCTCGAAAATCACGATAAGGAGTCAAATTTCCGACATTTCAGACATTTCAAAAACTGCAGGGGGGTTTGGGCAAAATATGACCCATCGCCGTTTTCAGTAATTGGCATATTTTCGGTATAAAACGTCGTAATTTGAAACTGAAAATAGGTGCAGAGAGTCAGAATTCGGCTCAAAAATCACGCTCAGAAGTCAAATTTCCGACATTTCAGACATTTTGAAAACTGCAGGGGGGTTTGGGCAAAATATGACCCATCGCCGTTTTCAGTAATTGGCATATTTTCGGTATAAAAAGTCGTAACTGGAAACTGAAAATAGGTGCAGAGAGTCAGAATTCGGCTCAAAAATCACGCTCTAGAGTCAAATTTCCGACATTTCAGAGATTTTGAAAACTGCAGATGGGTTTGGGCAAAATATGACCCATCGCCGTTTTCAGTAATTGGCATATTTTCTGTATAAAAAGTCCTAATTTTAAACTGAAAATAGGTGCAGAGAGTCAGAATTCGGATAAAAAATCTCGCTCAGGAGTCAAATTTCCGACATTTCAGACATTTTGAAAACTGCAGGGGGGTTTGGGCAAAATATGACCCATCGCCGTTTTCGGTAATTGGCATATTTTCGGTATAAAAAGTCGTAATTTGAAACTGAAAATAGGTGCAGAGAGTCAGAATTCGGATAAAAAATCTCGCTCAGGAGTCAAATTTCCGACATTTTAGACATTTTGAAAACTGCAGGGCGGTTTGGGCAAAATATGACCCATCGCCGTTAACAGTAATTGGCATATTTTCGGTATGAAACATCGTAATTTGAAACTGAAAATAGGTGCAGAGAGTCAGAATTCTTCTCAAGAATCCCGCTCAGGAGTCAAATTTCCGACATTTCAGACATTTTCAAAACTGCAGGGGGGTTTGTGCAAAATATGACCCATCGCCGTTTTCAGTAATTGGCATATTTTCGGTATAAAAATTCGTAATATGAAACTGAAAATAGGTGCAGAGAGTCAGAATTCGGATAAAAAATCACGCTCAGGAGTCAAATTTCCGACATTTCAGAAATTTTGAAAACTGCAGGGTGGGTTTGGGCAAAATATGACCTATCGCCGTTTACAGTAATTGGCATATTTTCGGTATGAAACGTCGTATATTGAAACTGAAAATAGGTGCAGAGAGTCAGAATTCGGCTCAAAAATCACGCTCAGGAGTCTAATTTCCGACATTTTAGACATTTTGAAAACTGCAGGGGGGTTTGGGCAAAATATGACCCATCACCGTTTTCAGTAATTGGCATATTTTCGGTATAAAAAGTCGTAATTTGAAACTGAAAATTAAGCAGAGAGTCAGAATTCGGCTCAAAAATCACGCTCAGGAGTAAAAATTCCGACATTTCAGACATTTTGAAAACTGCAGGGGGGTTTGGGCAAAATATGACCCATCGCCGTTTTCAGTAATTGGCATATTTTCGGTATAAAAAGTCGTAATTTAAAACTGAAAATAGGTGCAGAGAGTCAGAATTCGGCTCAAAAATCACGCTCTGGAGTCAAATTTCCGACATTTCAGACATTTTGAAAACTGCAGATTGGTTTGGGCAAAATATGACCCATCGCCGTTTTCAGTAATTGGCATATTTTCGGTATAAAAAGTCGTAATTTAAAACTGAAAATAGGTGCAGAGAGTCAGAATTCGTCTCAAAAATCACGCTCAGGAGTCAAATTTCCGACATTTCAGACATTTTGAAAACTGCAGGGGGGTTTGGGCAAAATATGACCCATTGCCGTTTACAGTAATTGGCATATTTTCTATATGAAACGTCGTAATTTGAAACTGAAAATAGGTGCAGAGAGTAAGAATTCGGCTCAAAAATCACGCTCAGGAGTAAAATTTCCGACATTTCAGACATTTTGAAAACTGCAGGGCGGTTTGGGCAAAATATGACCCTTCGCCGTTTTCAGTAATTGGCATATTTTCGGTGTAAAAAGTCGTAATTTGAAACTGAAATAAGTGCAGAGAGTCAGAATTCGGCTGAAAAATCACGCTCAGGAGTCAAATTTCCGACATTTCAGACATTTTCAAAACTGCAGGGGGGTTTGGGCAAAATATGACCCATCGCCGTTTTCAGTAATTGGCATATTTTGGGTATAAAAAGTCGTAATTTGAAACTGAAAATAGGGGCAGAGAGTCAGAATTCGGCTCAAAAATCACGCTCAGGAGTCAAATTTCCGACATTTCAGATATTTTGAAAACTGCAGGGGGTTTGGGCAAAATATGACCCTTCGCCGTTTTCAGTAATTGGAATATTTTCGGTGTAAAAAGTCGTAATTTGACACTGAAAATAAGTGCAGAGAGTCAGAATTCGGCTCAAAAATCACGCTCACGAGTCAAATTTCCGACATTTCAGACATTTTTAAAACTGCAGGAGGGTTTGGGAGAAATATGACCCATCGCCGTTTTCAGTAATTGGCATATTTTCGGTATAAAAAGTCGTAATTTGAAATTGAAAATAGGTGCAGAGAGTCAGAATTCGGCTCAAAAATCACGCTCAGGAGTAAAATTTCCGACATTTCAGACATTTTGAAAACTGCAGGGGGGTTTGGGCAAAATTTGACCCATTGACGTTTTCAGTAATTGGCATATTTTCGGTATAAAAAGTCGTAATTTGAAACTGAAAATAGGTGCAGAGAGTCAGAATTCGGATAAAAAATCTCGCTCAGGAGTCAAATTTCCGACATTTTAGACATTTTGAAAACTGCAGGGCGGTTTGGGCAAAATATGACCCATCGCCGTTAACAGTAATTGGCATATTTTCGGTATGAAACATCGTAATTTGAAACTGAAAATAGGTGCAGAGAGTCAGAATTCTTCTCAAGAATCCCGCTCAGGAGTCAAATTTCCGACATTTCAGACATTTTCAAAACTGCAGGGGGGTTTGTGCAAAATATGACCCATCGCCGTTTTCAGTAATTGGCATATTTTCGGTATAAAAATTCGTAATATGAAACTGAAAATAGGTGCAGAGAGTCAGAATTCGGATAAAAAATCACGCTCAGGAGTCAAATTTCCGACATTTCAGAAATTTTGAAAACTGCAGGGTGGGTTTGGGCAAAATATGACCTATCGCAGTTTACAGTAATTGGCATATTTTCGGTATGAAACGTCGTATATTGAAACTGAAAATAGGTGCAGAGAGTCAGAATTCGGCTCAAAAATCACGCTCAGGAGTCTAATTTCCGACATTTTAGACATTTTGGACCTATTTTCAGTTTCCAATTACGACTTCTTATACCGAAAATCTGCCAATTACTGAAAACGGCGATGGGTCATATTTTGCCCAAACCCCCCTACAGTTTTCAAAATGTCTGAAATGTCGGAAATTTGACTCCTGAGCATGATTTTTTATCCGAATTCTGACTCTTTGCACCTATTTTCAGTTTCAAATTACGTCTTTTTTTACCGAAAATATGCCAATTACTGAAAACGGCGATGGGTCATATATTGTCCAAACCCCCCTGCAGTTTTCAAAATGTCTGAAATGTCGAAAATTTGACTCCTTGCGTGATTTTTGAGCCGAATTCTGACTCTCTGCACTTATTTTCAGTGTCATATTACGACTTTTTACACCGAAAATATGTCAATTACTGAAAACAGCGAAGGGTCATATTTTGCCCAAACCCCCTGCAGTTTTCAAAATGTCTGAAATGTCGGAAATTTGACTCCTGAGCGTGATTTTTGAGCCGAATTCTGACTCTCTGCACCAATTTTCAGTTTCCAATTACGACTTTTAATACCGAAAATATGCCAATTACTCATAAAACGACGATGGGTCATATTTTGTCCAAACCCCCCTGCAGTTTTCAAAATGTCTGAAATGTCGGAAATTTGACTCCTGACCGTGATTTTTGAGCCGAATTCTGACTCTCTGCACCTATTTTCAGTTTCAAATTACGACTTTTTATACCGAAAATATGCCAATTACTGAAAACGGCGATGGGTCATATTTTGCCCAAACCCTCCTGCAGTTTTCAAAATGTCTGAAATGTCGGAAATTTGACCCATGAGCGTGATTTTTGAGCCGAATTCTGACTCTCTGCACTTATTTTCAGTGTCAAATTACGACTTTTAATACCGAAAATATGCCAATTACTGAAAACAGCGATGGGTCATATTTTGCCCAAACCCCCCTGCAGTTTTCAAAATGTCTGAAATTTCGGAAATTTGACTCCTGAGCTTGATTTTGTATCTGAATTCTGACACTCTGCACCTATTTTCAGTTTCAAATTACGACTTTTTATACCGAAAATCTGCCAATTACTGAAAACGTCGATGGGTCATATATTGTCCAAACCCCCCTGCAGTTTTCAAAATGTCTGAAATGTCGGAAATTTGACTCCTGAGCGTGATTTTTGAGCCGAATTCTGACTCTCTGCACTTATTTTCTGTTTCATATTACGACTTTTTACACCGAAAATATGCCAATTACTGAAAACAGCGAAGGGTCATATTTTGCCCAAACCCCCTGCAGTTTTCAAAATGTCTGAAATTTCGGAAATTTGACTCCTGAGCGTGATTTTTGAGACGAATTCTGACTCTCTGCACCTTTTTTCAGTTTCCAATTACGACTTTTTATACCGAAAATATGCCAATTACTGAAAACGACGATGGGTCATATTTTGCCCAAACCCCCCTGCAGTTTTGAAAATGTCTGAAATGTCGGAAATTTGACTCCTGAGCGTGATTTTTTATCCGAATTCTGACTCTCTGCACCTATTTTCAGTTTCAAATTACGACGTTTTATACCGAAAATATGCCAATTACTGAAAACGGCGATGGAACATATTTTGTCCAAACCCCCCTGCAGTTTTCAAAATGTCTGAAATGTCGGAAATTTGACTCCTGAGCGTGATTTTTGAGCCGAATTCTGACTCTCTGCACCTATTTTCAGTTTCAAATTACGACCTTTTATACCGAAAATATGCCAATTACTGAAAACGGCGATGGGTCATATTTTGCCCAAACCCTCCTGCAGTTTTAAAAATGTCTGAAATGTCGGAAATTTGACTCGTGAGCGTGATTTTTGAGCCGAATTCTGACTCTCTGCACTTATTTTCAGTGTCAAATTACGACTTTTTACACCGAAAATATTCCAATTACTGAAAACGGCGAAGGGTCATATTTTGCCCAAACCCCCTGCAGTTTTCAAAATGTCTGAAATGTCGGAAATTTGAGTCCTGAGCGTGATTTTTTAGCCGAATTCTGACTCTCTGCACCTATTTTCAGTTTCAAATTACGACTTTTTACACCCAAAATATGCCAATTACTGAAAACGGCGATGGGTCATATTTTGTCCAAACCCCCTGCAGTTTTCAAAATGTCTGAAATGTCGGAAATTTTACTCCTGAGCGTGATTTTTGAGCCGAATTCTGACTCTCTGCACCTATTTTCAGTTTCAAATTACGACTTTTTATACCGAAAATATGCCAATTACTGAAAACGTCAATGGGTCAAATTTTGCCCAAACCCCCCTGCAGTTTTCAAAATGTCTGAAATGTCAAAAATTTTACTCCTGAGCGTGAATTTTGAGCCGAATTCTGACTCTCTGCACCTATTTTCAGTTTCAAATTACGACTTTTTATACCGAAAATATGCCAATTACTGAAAACGGCGATGGGTCATATTTTGACCAAACCCCCCTGCAGTTTTCAAAATCTCTGAAATTTCGAAAATTTGACTCCTGAGCGTGATTTTTGAGCCTAATTCTGACACTCTGCACCTATTTTCAGTTTCAAATTACGACTTTTTATACCGAAAATATGCCAATTACTGAAAACATCGATGGGTCATATTTTGCCCATAACCCCCTTGCAGTTTTCAAAATGTCTGAAATGTCGGAAATTTGACTCCTGAGCGTGATTTTTTATCCGAATTCTGACTCTCTGCACCTATTTTCAGTTTCAAATTACGACTTTTAATACCGAAAATATGCCTATTACTGACAACGGCGATAGGTCATATTTTGCCCAAACCCCCCTGCAGTTTTCCAAATGTCTGAAATGTCTGAAATTTGACTCCTTAGCGTGATTTTTGAGCCGAATTCTGACTCTCTGCACCTATTTTCAGTTTCAAATTACGACGTTTCATATAGAAAATATGCCAATTACTGTAAACGGCAATGGGTCATATTTTGCCCAAACCCCCCTGCAGTTTTCAAAATGTCTGAAATGTCGGAATCTTGACTCCTGAGCGTGATTTTTGAACCGAATTCTGACTCTCTGCACCTATTTTCAGTTTCAAATTACGACTTTTTATACCGAAAATATGCCAATTACTGAAAACGGCGATGGGTCATATTTTGCCCAAACCCCCCTGCAGTTTTCAAAATGTCTGAAATGTCGGAAATTTGACTCCTGACCTTGATTTTTGAGCCGAATTCTGACTCTCTGCACCTATTTTCAGTTTCAAATTACGAATTTTATACCGAAAATCTGCCAATTACTGAAAACGGCGATGGGTCATATTTTGCCCAAACCCCCCTGTAGTTTTCAAAATGTCTGAAATTTCGGAAATTTGACTCCTGAGCTTGATTTTGTAACTGAATTCTGACACTCTGCACCTATTTTCAGTTTCAAATTACGACTTTTTATACCGAAAATCTGCCAATTACTGAAAACGGCGATGGGTCATATATTGTTCAAACCCCCCTTTAGTTTTCAAAATGTCTGAAATGTCGGAAATTTGACTCCTGAGCGTGATTTTTGAGCCGAGTTCTGACTCTCTGCACTTATTTTCTGTGTCATATTACGACTTTTTACACCGAAAATATGCCAATTACTGAAAACAGCGAAGGGTCATATTTTGTCCAAACCCCCCTGCAGTTTTCAAAATGTCTGAAATGTCGGAAATTTGACTCCTGAGCGTGATTTTTGAGACGAATTCTGACCCTCTGCACCTATTTTCAGTTTCATATTACGACCTTTTATACCGAAAATATGCCAATTACTGAAAACGGCGATGGGTCATATTTTGCCCAAACCCCCTGCAGTTTTCAAAATGTTTGAAATGTCGGAAATTTGACTCGTGAGCGTGATTTTTGAGCCGAATTCTGACTCTCTGCACTTATTTTCAGTGTCAAATTACGACTTTTTACACCAAAAATATTCCAATTACTGAAAACGGCGAAGGGTCATATTTTGCCCAAACCCCCCTGCAGTTTTCAAAATGTCTGAAATGTCGGAAATTTGACTCCTAAGCGTGATTTTTGATCCGATTTCTGACTCTCTGCACCTATTTTCAGTTTCAAATTTCGACGTTTCATACCGAAAATATGCCAATTACTGTAAACGGCGATGGGTCATATTTTGCCCAAAGCCCCCTGCAGTTTTCAAAATGTCTGAAATGTCGGAAATTTGACTCCTGAGCGTGATTTTTGAGCCGAATTCTGACTCTCTGCACCTATTTTCAGTTTCCAATTACGACTTTTTATACCGAAAATATGCCAATTACTGAATACGACGATGGGTCATATTTTGCCCAAACCCCCCTGCAGTTTTGAAAATGTCTGAAATGTCGGAAATTTGACTCCTGAGCGTGATTTTTTATCCGAATTCTGACTCTCTGCACCTATTTTCAGTTTCAAATTACGACTTTTTATACCGAAAATATGCCAATTACTGAAAACGGCGATGGGTCATATTTTGTCCAAACCCCCCTGCAGTTTTCAAAATGTCTGAAATGTCGGAAATTTGACTCCTGAGCGTGATTTTTGAGACGAATTCTGACCCTCTGCACCTATTTTCAGTTTCATATTACGACCTTTTATACCGAAAATATGCCAATTACTGAAAAAGGCGATGGGTCATATTTTGCCCAAACCCCCTGCAGTTTTCAAAATGTTTGAAATGTCGGAAATTTGACTCGTGAGCGTGATTTTTGAGCCGAATTCTGACTCTCTGCACTTATTTTCAGTGTCAAATTACGACTTTTTACACGAAAAATATTCCAATTACTGAAAACGGCGAAGGGTCATATTTTGCCCAAACCCCCCTGCAGTTTTCAAAATGTCTGAAATGTCGGAAATTTGACTCCTGAGCGTGATTTTTGAACCGATTTCTGACTCTCTGCACCTATTTTCAGTTTCAAATTTCGACGTTTCATACCGAAAATATGGCAATTACTGTAAACGGCGATGGGTCATATTTTGCCCAAACCCCCCTGCAGTTTTCAAAATGTCTGAAATGTCGGAAATTTGACTCCTGAGCGTGATTTTTGAGCCGAATTCTGACTCTCTGCACCTATTTTCAGTTTCCAATTACGACTTTTAATACCGAAAATATGCCAATTACTCAAAAAACGACGATGGGTCATATTTTGTCCAAACCCCCCTGCAGTTTTCAAAATGTCTGAAATGTCGGAAATTTGACTCCTGACCGTGATTTTTGAGCCGAATTCTGACTCTCTGCACCTATTTTCAGTTTCAAATTACGACTTTTTATACCGAAAATATGCCAATTACTGAAAACGGCGATGGGTCATATTTTGCCCAAACCCTCCTGCAGTTTTCAAAATGTCTGAAATGTCGGAAATTTGACCCATGAGCGTGATTTTTGAGCCGAATTCTGACTCTCTGCACTTATTTTCAGTGTCAAATTACGACTTTTAATACCGAAAATATGCCAATTACTGAAAACAGCGATGGGTCATATTTTGCCCAAACCCCCCTGCAGTTTTCAAAATGTCTAAAATTATGGAAATTTGACTCCTGAGCTTGATTTTGTATCTGAATTCTGACACTCTGCACCTATTTTCAGTTTCAAATTACGACTTTTTATACCGAAAATCTGCCAATTACTGAAAACGTCGATGGGTCATATATTGTCCAAACCCCCCTGCAGTTTTCAAAATGTCTGAAATGTCGGAAATTTGACTCCTGAGCGTGATTTTTGAGCCGAATTCTGACTCTCTGCACTTATTTTCTGTTTCATATTACGACTTTTTACACCGAAAATATGCCAATTACTGAAAACAGCGAAGGGTCATATTTTGCCCAAACCCCCTGCAGTTTTCAATATGTCTGAAATTTCGGAAATTTGACTCCTGAGCGTGATTTTTGAGACGAATTCTGACTCTCTGCACCTTTTTTCAGTTTCCAATTACGACTTTTTATACCGAAAATATGCCAATTACTGAAAACGACGATGGGTCATATTTTGCCCAAACCCCCCAGCAGTTTTGAAAATGTCTGAAATGTCGGAAATTTGACTCCTGAGCGTGATTTTTTATCCGAATTCTGACTCTCTGCACCTATTTTCAGTTTCAAATTACGACGTTTTATACCGAAAATATGCCAATTACTGAAAACGGCGATGGAACATATTTTGTCCAAACCCCCCTGCAGTTTTCAAAATGTCTGAAATGTCGGAAATTTGACTCCTGAGCGTGATTTTTGAGCCGAATTCTGACTCTCTGCACCTATTTTCAGTTTCAAATTACGACCTTTTATACCGAAAATATGCCAATTACTGAAAACGGCGATGGGTCATATTTTGCCCAAACCCTCCTGCAGTTTTAAAAATGTCTGAAATGTCGGAAATTTGACTCGTGAGCGTGATTTTTGAGCCGAATTCTGACTCTCTGCACTTATTTTCAGTGTCAAATTACGACTTTTTACACCGAAAATATTCCAATTACTGAAAACGGCGAAGGGTCATATTTTGCCCAAACCCCCTGCAGTTTTCAAAATGTCTGAAATGTCGGAAATTTGAGTCCTGAGCGTGATTTTTTAGCCGAATTCTGACTCTCTGCACCTATTTTCAGTTTCAAATTACGACTTTTTACACCCAAAATATGCCAATTACTGAAAACGGCGATGGGTCATATTTTGCCCAAACCCCCTGCAGTTTTCAAAATGTCTGAAATGTCGGAAATTTTACTCCTGAGCGTGATTTTTGAGCCGAATTCTGACTCTCTGCACCTATTTTCAGTTTCAAATTACGACTTTTTATACCGAAAATATGCCAATTACTGAAAACGTCAATGGGTCAAATTTTGCCCAAACCCCCCTGCAGTTTTCAAAATGTCTGAAATGTCAAAAATTTTACTCCTGAGCGTGAATTTTGAGCCGAATTCTGACTCTCTGCACCTATTTTCAGTTTCAAATTACGACTTTTTATACCGAAAATATGCCAATTACTGAAAACGGCGATGGGTCATATTTTGACCAAACCCCCCTGCAGTTTTCAAAATCTCTGAAATTTCGAAAATTTGACTCCTGAGCGTGATTTTTGAGCCTAATTCTGACACTCTGCACCTATTTTCAGTTTCAAATTACGACTTTTTATACCGAAAATATGCCAATTACTGAAAACATCGATGGGTCATATTTTGCCCATAACCCCCTTGCAGTTTTCAAAATGTCTGAAATGTCGGAAATTTGACTCCTGAGCGTGATTTTTTATCCGAATTCTGACTCTCTGCACCTATTTTCAGTTTCAAATTACGACTTTTAATACCGAAAATATGCCAATTACTGACAACGGCGATAGGTCATATTTTGCCCAAACCCCCCTGCAGTTTTCCAAATGTCTGAAATGTCTGAAATTTGACTCCTTAGCGTGATTTTTGAGCCGAATTCTGACTCTCTGCACCTATTTTCAGTTTCAAATTACGACGTTTCATATAGAAAATATGCCAATTACTGTAAACGGCAATGGGTCATATTTTGCCCAAACCGCCCTGCAGTTTTCAAAATGTCTGAAATGTCGGAATCTTGACTCCTGAGCGTGATTTTTGAACCGAATTCTGACTCTCTGCACCTATTTTCAGTTTCAAATTACGACTTTTTATACCGAAAATATGCCAATTACTGAAAACGGCGATGGGTCATATTTTGCCCAAACCCCCCTGCAGTTTTCAAAATGTCTGAAATGTCGGAAATTTGACTCCTGAGCGTGATTTTTGAGCCGAATTCTGACTCTCTGCACCTATTTTCAGTTTCAAATTACGACTTTTTATACCGAAAATATGCCAATTACTGAAAACGGCGATGGGTCATATTTTGCCCAAACCCCCCTGCAGTTTTCAAAATGTCTGAAATGTCTGAAATTTGACTCCTTAGCGTGATTTTTGAGCCGAATTCTGACTCTCTGCACCTATTTTCAGTTTCAAATTACGACGTTTCATATAGAAAATATGCCAATTACTGTAAACGGCAATGGGTCATATTTTGCCCAAACCGCCCTGCAGTTTTCAAAATGTCTGAAATGTCGGAATCTTGACTCCTGAGCGTGATTTTTGAACCGAATTCTGACTCTCTGCACCTATTTTCAGTTTCAAATTACGACTTTTTATACCGAAAATATGCCAATTACTGAAAACGGCGATGGGTCATATTTTGCCCAAACCCCCCTGCAGTTTTCAAAATGTCTGAAATGTCGGAAATTTGACTCCTGAGCGTGATTTTTGAGCCGAATTCTGACTCTCTGCACCTATTTTCAGTTTCAAATTACGACTTTTTATACCGAAAATATGCCAATTACTGAAAACGGCGATGGGTCATATTTTGCCCAAACCCCCCTGCAGTTTTCAAAATGTCTGAAATGTCGGAAATTTGACTCCTGAGCGTGATTTTCTATCCGAATTCTGATTCTCTGCATCTATTTTCAGTTTCAAATTACGACTTTTAATACCGAAAATATGCCAATTACTGACAACAGCGATGGGTCATATTTTGCCCAAACCCCCCTGCAGTTTTCAAAATGTCTGAAATGTCGGAAATTTGACTCCTGAGCGTGATTTTCTATCCGAATTCTGACTCTCTGCACCTATTTTCAGTTTCAAATTACGACTTTTAATACCGAAAATATGCCAATTACTGACAACAGCGATGTGTCATATTTTGCCCAAACCCCCCTGCAGTTTTCAAAATGTCTGAAATGTCGGAAATTTGACTCCTGAGCATCATTTTTGAGCCGAATTCTGACTCTCTGCACCTATTTTCAGTTTCAAATTATGACGTTTCATATAGAAAATATGCCAATTACTGTAAACGGCAATGGGTCATATTTTGCCCAAACCCCCCTGCAGTTTTCAAAATGTCTGAAATGTCGGAAATTTGACTCCTGAGCGTGATTTTTTTTCCGAATTCTGACTCTCTGCACCTATTTTCAGTTTCAAATTACGACTTTTAATACCGAAAATATGCCAATTACTGACAACGGCGATTGGTCATATTTTGCCCAAACCCCCCTGCAGTTTTCCAAATGTCTGAAATGTCTGAAATTTGACTCCCGAGCGTGATTTTTGAGCCGAATTCTGACTCTCTGCACCTATTTTCAGTTTCAAATTACGACGTTTCATATAGAAAATATGCCAATTACTGTAAACGGCAATGGGTCATATTTTGCCCAAACCCCCTGCAGTTTTCAAAATGTCGGAAATGTCGGAAATTTTACTCCTGAGCGTGATTTTTGAGCATAATTCTGACTCTCTGCACCTATTTTCAGTTTCAAATTACGACTTTTTATACCGAAAATATGCCAATTACTGAAAACGTCAATGGGTCAAATTTTGCCCAAACCCCCCTGCAGTTTTGAAAATGTCTGAAATGTCGGAAATTTGACTCCTTAGCGTGATTTTTTATCCGAATTCTGACTCTCTGCATCTATTTTCAGTTTCAAATTACGACTTTTTATACCGAAAATATGCCAATTACTGAAAACGGCGATGGATCATATTTTGTCCAAACCCCCCTGCAGTTCTCAAAATGTCTGAAATGTCTGAAATTTGATTCTTGAGTGTGATTTTTGAGCCGAATTCTGACTCTCTGCACCTATTTTCAGTTTCAAGTTACGACTTTTTATACCGAAAATATGCCAATTAATGAAAACGGCGATGGGTCATATTTTGCCCAAACCCCCCTGCAGTTTTCAAAATGTCTGAAATGTCGGATATTTGACTCCTGAGCGTGATTTTTGAGCCGAATTCTGACTCTCTGCACTTATTTCAGTTGCAAATTACGACTTTTTACACCGAAAATATGCCAATTACTGAAAACGGCGAAGGGTCATATTTTGCCCAAACCCCCTGCAGTTTTCAAAATGTCTGAAATTTCGGAAATTTGACTCCTGAGCGTTATTTTTGAGTCGAATTCTGACTCTCTGCACCTATTTTCAGTTTCCAATTACGACTTTTTATACCGAAAATATGCCAATTACTGAAAACGACGATGGGTCATACTTTGCCCAAACCCCCCTGCAGTTTTGAAAATGTCTGAAATGTCGGAAATTTGACTCCTGAGCGTGATTTTTTATCCGAATTCTGACTCTCTGCACCTATTTTCAGTTTCAAATTACGACCTTTTATACCGAAAATATGCCAATTACTGAAAACGGCGATGGGTCATAGTTTGCCCAAACCCCCCTGCAGTTTTCAAAATGTCTGAAATGTCGGAAATTTGACTCGTGAGCGTGATCTTTGAGCCGAATTCTGACTCTCTGCACTTATTTTCAGTGTCAAATTACGACTTTTTACACCGAAAATATTCCAATTACTGAAAACGGCGAAGGGTCATATTTTGCCCAAACCCCCTGCAGTTTTCAAAATGTCTGAAATGTCGGAAATTTGACTCCTGAGCGTGATTTTTGAGCCGAATTCTGACTCTCTGCACCTATTTTCAGTTTCAAATTACGACTTTTTATACCGAAAATATGCCAATTACTGAAAACGGCGATGGGTCATATTTTGCCCAAACCCCCCTGCAGTTTTCAAAATGTCTGAAATGTCGGAAATTTGACTCCTGAGCGTGATTTTTGAGGCGAATTCTGACTCTGCACTTATTTCAGTTTCAAATTACGACTTTTTACACCGAAAATATGCCAATTACTGAAAACGGCGAAGGGTCATATTTTGCCCAAACCCCCTGCAGTTTTCAAAATGTCTGAAATGTCGGAAATTTGACTCCTGAGCGTGATTTTTTATCCGAATTCTGACTCTCTGCACCTATTTTCAGTTTCAAATTACGACCTTTTATACCGAAAATATGCCAATTACTGAAAACGGCGATGGGTCATAGTTTGCCCAAACCCCCCTGCAGTTTTCAAAATGTCTGAAATGTCGGAAATTTGACTCGTGAGCGTGATCTTTGAGCCGAATTCTGACTCTCTGCACTTATTTTCAGTGTCAAATTACGACTTTTTACACCGAAAATATTCCAATTACTGAAAACGGCGAAGGGTCATATTTTGCCCAAACCCCCTGCAGTTTTCAAAATGTCTGAAATGTCGGAAATTTGACTCCTGAGCGTGATTTTTGAGCCGAATTCTGACTCTCTGCACCTATTTTCAGTTTCAAATTACGACTTTTTATACCGAAAATATGCCAATTACTGAAAACGTCAATGGGTCAAATTTTGCCCAAACCCCCCTGCAGTTTTCAAAATGTCTGAAATGTCGGAAATTTGACTCCTGAGCGTGATTTTTGAGCCGAATTCTGACTTTCTGCACCTATTTTCAATTTCAAATTACGACTTTTTATACCGAAAATATGCCAATTACTGAAAACGGCGATGGGTCATATTTTGACCAGACCCCCCTGCAGTTTTCAAAATCTCTGAAATTTCGAAAATTTGACTCCTGAGCGTGATTTTTGAGCCTAATTCTGACACTCTGCACCTATTTTCAGTTTCAAATTACGAATTTTTATACCGAAAATATGCCAATTACTGAAAACATCGATGGGTCATATTTTGCCCAAAACCCCCTTGCAGTTTTCAAAATGTCTGAAATGTCGGAAATTTGACTCCTGAGCGTGATTTTTTATCCGAATTCTGACTCTCTGCACCTATTTTCAGTTTCAAATTACGACTTTTAATACCGAAAATATGCCAATTACGGACAACGGCGATTGGTCATATTTTGCCCAAACCCCCCTGCACTTTTCCAAATGTCTGAAATGTCTGAAATTTGACTCCTGAGCGTGATTTTTGAGCCGAATTCTGACTCTCTGCACCTATTTTCAGTTTCAAATTACGACGTTTCTTATAGAAAATATGCCAATTACTGTAAACGGCAATGGGTCATATTTTGCCCAAACCCCCCTGCAGTTTTCAAAATGTCTGAAATGTCGGAAATTTGACTCCTGAGCGTGATTTTTGAACCAAATTCTGACTCTCTACACCTATTTTCAGTTTCAAATTACGACTTTTTATACCGAAAATATGCCAATTACTGAAAACGGCGATGGGTCATATTTTGCCCAAACCCCCCTGCAGTTTTCAAAATGTCTGGAATGTCGGAACTTTGACTCCTGAGCGTGATTTTTGAGCCGAATTCTGACTCTCTGCACCTATTTTCAGTTTCAAATTACGACTTTTTATACCGAAAATATGCCAATTACTGAAAACGGCGATGGGTCATATTTTGCCCAAACCCCCCTGCAGTTTTCAAAATGTCTGAAATGTCGGAAATTTGACTCCTGAGCGTGATTTTCTATCCGAATTCTGACTCTCTGCATCTATTTTCAGTTTCAAATTACGACTTTTAATACCGAAAATATGCCAATTACTGACAACAGCGATGGGTCATATTTTGCCCAAACCCCCCTGCAGTTTTAAAAATGTCTGAAATGTCGGAAATTTGACTCGTGAGCGTGATTTTTGAGCCGAATTCTGACTCTCTGCACCTATTTTCAGTTTCAAATTACGACTTTTTATACCGAAAATATGCCAATTACTGAAAACGTCAATGGGTCAAATTTTGCCCTAACCCCCCTGCAGTTTTCAAAATGTCTGAAATGTCGGAAATTTGACTCCTGAGCGTGATTTTTTAACCGAATTCTGACTCTCTGCACCTATTTTCAGTTTCAAATTACGACTTTTTATACCGAAAATATGCCAATTACTGAAAACGGCGTTGGGTCATATTTTGCCCAAACCCCCCTGCAGTTTTCAAAATGTCTGAAATGTCGGAAATTTGACTCCTGAGCGTGATTTTTGAGCCGAATTCTGACTCTCTGCACCTATTTTCAGTTTCAAATTACGACTTTTTATACCGAAAATATGCCAATTACTGAAAACGGCGATGGGTCATATTTTGCCCAAACCCCCCTGCAGTTTTCAAAATGTCTGAAATGTCGGAAATTTGACTCCTGAGCGTGATTTTTGAGCCGAATTCTGACTCTCTGCACTTATTTTCAGTGTCATATTACGACTTTTTACACCGAAAATATGCCAATTACTGAAAACAGCGAAGGGTCATATTTTGCCCAAACCCCCTGCAGTTTTCAAAATGTCTGAAATTTCGGAAATTTGACTCCTGAGCGAGATTTATGAGCCGAATTCTGATTCTCTGCACCTATTTTCAGTTTCCAATTACGACTTTTTATACCGAAAATATGCCAATTACTGAAAACGACGATGGTTCATATTTTGCCCAAACCCCCCTGCAGTTTTCAAAATGTCTGAAATGTCGGAAATTTGACTCCTGAGCGTGATTTTTTATCCGAATTCTGACTCTCTGCATCTATTTTCAGTTACAAATTACGACTTTTTATACCGAAAATATGCCAATTACTGAAAACGGCGATGGGTCATATTTTGTCCAAACCCCCCTGCAGTTCTCAAAATGTCTGAAATGTCTGAAATTTGATTCTTGAGTGTGATTTTTGAGCCGAATTCTGACTCTCTGCACCTATTTTCAGTTTCAAGTTACGACTTTTTATACCGAAAATATGCCAATTAATGAAAACGTCGATGGGTCATATTTTGCCCAAACCCCCCTGCAGTTTTCAAAATGTCTGAAATGTCGGAAATTTGACTCCTGAGCGTGATTTTCTATCCGAATTCTGATTCTCTGCATCTATTTTCAGTTTCAAATTACGACTTTTAATAACGAAAATATGCCAATTACTGACAACAGCGATGGATCATATTTTGCCCAAACCCCCCTGCAGTTTTCAAAATGTCTGAAATGTCGGAAATTTGACTCCTGAGCGTGATTTTCTATCCGAATTCTGACTCTCTGCACCTATTTTCAGTTTCAAATTACGACTTTTAATACCGAAAATATGCCAATTACTGACAACAGCGATGTGTCATATTTTGCCCAAACCCCCCTGCAGTTTTCAAAATGTCTGAAATGTCGGAAATTTGACTCCTGAGCATGATTTTTGAGCCGAATTCTGACTCTCTGCACCTATTTTCAGTTTTAAATTACGACGTTTCATATAGAAAATATGCCAATTACTGTAAACGGCAATGGGTCATATTTTGCCCAAACCCCCCTGCAGTTTTCAAAATGTCTGAAATGTCGGAAATTTGACTCCTGAGCGTGATTTTTGAACCGAATTCTGACTCTCTGCACCTATTTTCAGTTTCAAATTACGACTTTTTATACCGAAAATATGCCAATTACTGAAAACGGCGATGGGTCATATTTTGCCCAAACCCCCCTGCAGTTTTCAAAATGTCTGAAATGTCGGAAATTTGACTCCTGAGCGTGATTTTTGAGCCGAATTCTGACTCTCTGCACCTATTTTCAGTTTCAAATTACGACTTTTTATACCGAAAATATGCCAATTACTGAAAACGGCGATGGGTCATATTTTGCCCAAACCCCCCTGCAGTTTTCAAAATGTCTGAAATGTCGGAAATTTGACTCCTGAGCATGATTTTTGAGCCGAATTCTGACTCTCTGCACCTATTTTCAGTTTCAAATTACGACGTTTCATATAGAAAATATGCCAATTACTGTAAACGGCAATGGGTCATATTTTGCCCAAACCCCCTGCAGTTTTCAAAATGTCTGAAATGTCGGAAATTTGACTCCTGAGCGTGATTTTTGAACCGAATTCTGACTCTCTGCACCTATTTTCAGTTTCAAATTACGACTTTTTATACCGAAAATATTCCAATTACTGAAAACGGCGATGGGTCATATTTTGCCCAAACCCCCCTGCAGTTTTCAAAATGTCTGAAATGTCGGAAATTTGACTCCTGAGCATGATTTTTGAGCCGAATTCTGACTCTCTGCACTTATTTTCAGTGTCATATTACGACTTTTTACACCGAAAATATGCCAATTACTGAAAACAGCGAAGGGTCATATTTTGCCCAAACCCCCTGCAGTTTTCAAAATGTCTGAAATTTCGGAAATTTGACTCCTGAGCGAGATTTATGAGCCGAATTCTGACTCTCTGCACCTATTTTCAGTTTCCAATTACGACTTTTTATACCGAAAATATGCCAATTACTGAAAACGACGATGGTTCATATTTTGCCCAAACCCCCCTGCAGTTTTGAAAATGTCTGAAATGTCGGAAATTTGACTCCTGAGCGTGATTTTTTATCCGAATTCTGACTCTCTGCATCTATTTTCAGTTTCAAATTACGACTTTTTATACCGAAAATATGCCAATTACTGAAAACGGCGATGGGTCATATTTTGTCCAAACCCCCCTGCAGTTCTCAAAATGTCTGAAATGTCTGAAATTTGATTCTTGAGTGTGATTTTTGAGCCGAATTCTGACTCTCTGCACCTATTTTCAGTTTCAAGTTACGACTTTTTATACCGAAAATATGCCAATTAATGAAAACGGCGATGGGTCATATTTTGCCCAAACCCCCCTGCAGTTTTCAAAATGTCTGAAATGTCGGATATTTGACTCCTGAGCGTGATTTTTTAGCCGAATTCTGGCTCTCTGCACTTATTTCAGTTTCAAATTACGACTTTTTACACCGAAAATATGCCAATTACTGAAAACGGCAAAGGGTCATATTTTGCCCAAACCCCCTGCAGTTTTCAAAATGTCTGAAATTTCGGAAATTTGACTCCTGAGCGTTATTTTTGAGCCGAATTCTGACTCTCTGCACCTATTTTCAGTTTCCAATTACGACTTTTTATACCGAAAATATGCCAATTACTGAAAACGACGATGGGTCATACTTTGCCCAAACCCCCCTGCAGTTTTGAAAATGTCTGAAATGTCGGAAATTTGACTCCTGAGCGTGATTTTTTATCCGAATTCTGACTCTCTGCACCTATTTTCAGTTTCAAATTACGACGTTTCATATAGAAAATATGTCAATTACTGTAAACGGCAATGGGTCATATTTTGCCCAAACCCCCTGCAGTTTTCAAAATGTCGGAAATGTCGGAAATTTTACTCCTGAGCGTGATTTTTGAGCCGAATTCTGACTCTCTGCACCTATTTTCAGTTTCAAATTACGACTTTTTATACCGAAAATATGCCAATTACTGAAAACGTCAATGGGTCAAATTTTGCCCAAACCCCCCTGCAGTTTTCAAAATGTCTGTAATTTCGGAAATTTGACTCCTGAGCGAGATTTATGAGCCGAATTCTGACTCTCTGCACCTATTTTCAGTTTCCAATTACGACTTTTTATACCGAAAATATGCCAATTACTGAAAACGACGATGGTTCATATTTTGCCCAAACCCCCCTGCAGTTTTGAAAATGTCTGAAATGTCGGAAATTTGACTCCTGAGCGTGATTTTTTATCCGAATTCTGACTCTCTGCATCTATTTTCAGTTTCAAATTACGACTTTTTATACCGAAAATATGCCAATTACTGAAAACGGCGATGGGTCATATTTTGTCCAAACCCCCCTGCAGTTCTCAAAATGTCTGAAATGTCTGAAATTTGATTCTTGAGTGTGATTTTTGAGCCGAATTCTGACTCTCTGCACCTATTTTCAGTTTCAAGTTACGACTTTTTATACCGAAAATATGCCAATTAATGAAAACGGCGATGGGTCATATTTTGCCCAAACCCCCCTGCAGTTTTCAAAATGTCTGAAATGTCGGATATTTGACTCCTGAGCGTGATTTTTGAGCCGAATTCTGACTCTCTGCACTTATTTCAGTTTCAAATTACGACTTTTTACACCGAAAATATGCCAATTACTGAAAATGGCGAAGGGTCATATTTTGCCCAAACCCCCTGCAGTTTTCAAAATGTCTGAAATTTCGGAAATTTGACTCCTGAGCGTGATCTTTGAGCCGAATTCTGACTCTCTGCACTTATTTTCAGTGTCAAATTACGACTTTTTACACCGAAAATATTCCAATTACTCTAAACGGCGAAGGGTCATATTTTGCCCAAACCCCCTGCAGTTTTCAAAATGTCTGAAATGTCAGAAATTTGACTCCTGAGCGTGATTTTTGAGCCGAATTCTGACTCTCTGCACCTATTTTCAGTTTCAAATTACGACCTTTTATACCGAAAATATGCCAATTACTGAAAACGGTGATGGGTCATAGTTTGCCCAAACCCCCCTGCAGTTTTCAAAATGTCTGAAATGTCGGAAATTTGACTCGTGAGCGTGATCTTTGAGCCGAATTCTGACTCTCTGCACTTATTTTCAGTGTCAAATTACGACTTTTTACACCGAAAATATTCCAATTACTCTAAACGGCGAAGGGTCATATTTTGCCCAAACCCCCTGCAGTTTTCAAAATGTCTGAAATGTCGGAAATTTGACTCCTGAGCGTGATTTTTGAGCCGAATTCTGACTCTCTGCACCTATTTTCAGTTTCAAATTACGACTTTTTATACCGAAAATATGCCAATTACTGAAAACGGCGATGGGTCATATTTTGCCCAAACCCCCCTGCAGTTTTCAAAATGTCTGAAATGTCGGAAATTTGACTCCTGAGCGTGATTTTTGAGGCGAATTCTGACTCTGCACTTATTTCAGTTTCAAATTACGACTTTTTACACCGAAAATATGCCAATTACTGAAAACGGCGAAGGGTCATA
This sequence comes from Procambarus clarkii, assembly GCF_040958095.1. Lineage (NCBI taxonomy): Eukaryota > Metazoa > Arthropoda > Malacostraca > Decapoda > Cambaridae > Procambarus > Procambarus clarkii. The sequence goes on along the minus strand of NW_027189152.1, from coordinate 1,779,232 downwards.
TTTTGCCCAAACCCCCTGCAGTTTTCAAAATGTCGGAAATGTCGGAAATTTTACTCCTGAGCGTGATTTTTGAGCCGAATTCTGACTCTCTGCACCTGTTTTCAGTTTCAAATTACGACGTTTCATATAGAAAATATGCCAATTACTGTAAACGGCAATGGGTCATATTTTGCCCAAACCCCCCTGCAGTTTTCAAAATGTCTGAAATGTCGGAAATTTGACTCCTGAGCGTGATGTTTGAACCAAATTCTGACTCTTTGCACCTATTTTCAGTTTCATATTACGACTTTTTATACCGAAAATATGCCAATTACTGAAAACGGCGATGGGTCATATTTTGCCCAAACCCCCCTGCAGTTTTCAAAATGTCTGAAATGTCGGAACTTTGACTCCTGAGCGTGATTTTTGAGCCGAATTCTGACTCTCTGCACCTATTTTCAGTTTCAAATTACGACTTTTTATACCGAAAATATGCCAATTACTGAAAACGGCGATGGGTCATATTTTGCCCAAACCCCCCTGCAGTTTTCAAAATGTCTGAAATGTCGGAAATTTGACTCCTGAGCGTGATTTTCTATCCGAATTCTGACTCTCTGCATCTATTTTCAGTTTCAAATTACGACTTTTAATACCGAAAATATGCCAATTACTGACAACAGCGATGGGTCATATTTTGCCCAAACCCCCCTGCAGTTTTCAAAATGTCTTAAATGTCGGAAATTTTACTCCTGAACGTGATTTTTGAGCCGAATTCTGACTCTCTGCACCTATTTTCAGTTTCAAATTACGACTTTTTATACCGAAAATATGCCAATTACTGAAAACGTCAATGGGTCAAATTTTGCCCTAACCCCCCTGCAGTTTTCAAAATGTCTGAAATGTCGGAAATTTGACTCCTGAGCGTGATTTTTGAACCGAATTCTGACTCTCTGCACCTATTTTCAGTTTCAAATTACGACTTTTTATACCGAAAATATGCCAATTACTGAAAACGGCGATGGGTCATATTTTGCCCAAACCCCCCTGCAGTTTTCAAAATGTCTGAAATGTCGGAAATTTGACTCCTGAGCGTGCTTTTGAGCCGAATTCTGACTCTCTGCACCTATTTTCAGTTTCAAATTACGACTTTTTATACCGAAAATATGCCAATTACTGAAAACGGCGATGGGTCATATTTTGCCCAAACCCCCCTGCAGTTTTCAAAATGTCTGAAATGTCGGAAATTTGACTCCTGAGCGTGATTTTTGAGTCGAATTCTGACTCTCTGCACTTATTTTCAGTGTCATATTACGACTTTTTACACCGAAAATATGCCAATTACTGAAAACAGCGAAGGGTCATATTTTGCCCAAACCCCCTGCAGTTTTCAAAATGTCTGAAATTTCGGAAATTTGACTCCTGAGCGAGATTTATGAGCCGAATTCTGACTCTCTGCACCTATTTTCAGTTTCCAATTACGACTTTTTATACCGAAAATATGCCAATTACTAAAAACGACGATGGTTCATATTTTGCCCAAACCCCCCTGCAGTTTTGAAAATGTCTGAAATGTCGGAAATTTGACTCCTGAGCGTGATTTTTTATCTGAATTCTGACTCTCTGCATCTATTTTCAGTTTCAAATTACGACTTTTTATACCGAAAATATGCCAATTACTGAAAACGGCGATGGGTCATATTTTGTCCAAACCCCCCTGCAGTTCTCAAAATGTCTGAAATTTGATTCTTGAGTGTGATTTTTGAGCCGAATTCTAACTCTCTGCACCTATTTTCAGTTTCAAGTTACGACTTTTTATACCGAAAATATGCCAATTAATGAAAACGGCGATGGGTCATATTTTGCCCAAACCCCCCTGCGGTTTTCAAAATGTCTGAAATGTCGGATATTTTACTCCTGAGCGTGATTTTTGAGCCGAATTCTGACTCTCTGCACTTATTTCAGTTTCAAATTACGACTTTTTACACCGAAAATATGCCAATTACTGAAAACGGCGAAGGGTCATATTTTGCCCAAACCCCCTGCATTTTTCAAAATGTCTGAAATTTCGGAAATTTGACTCCTGAGCGTTATTTTTGAGCCGAATTCTGACTCTCTGCACCTATTTTCAGTTTCCAATTACGACTTTTTATACCGAAAATATGCCAATTACTGAAAACGACGATGGGTCATACTTTGCCCAAACCCCCCTGCAGTTTTGAAAATGTCTGAAATGTCGGAAATTTGACTCCTGAGCGTGATTTTTTATCCGAATTCTGACTCTCTGCACCTATTTTCAGTTTCAAATTACGACTTTTTATACCGAAAATATGCCAATTACTGAAAACGGCGATGGGTCATATTTTGCCCAAACCCCTCTGCAGTTTTCAAAATGTCTGAAATGTCGGAAATTTGACTCTTGAGCGTGATTTTTGAGCCGAATTCTGACTCTCTGCACCTGTTTTCAGTTTCAAATTACGACGTTTCATATAGAAAATATGCCAATTACTGTAAACGGCAATGGGTCATATTTTGCCCAAACCCCCCTGCAGTTTTCAAAATGTCTGAAATGTCGGAAATTTGACTCCTGAGCGTGATGTTTGAACCAAATTCTGACTCTTTGCACCTATTTTCAGTTTCATATTACGACTTTTTATACCGAAAATATGCCAATTACTGAAAACGGCGATGGGTCATATTTTGCCCAAACCCCCCTGCAGTTTTCAAAATGTCTGAAATGTCGGAACTTTGACTCCTGAGCGTGATTTTTGAGCCGAATTCTGACTCTCTGCACCTATTTTCAGTTTCAAATTACGACTTTTTATACCGAAAATATGCCAATTACTGAAAACGGCGATGGGTCATATTTTGCCCAAACCCCCCTGCAGTTTTCAAAATGTCTTAAATGTCGGAAATTTTACTCCTGAACGTGATTTTTGAGCCGAATTCTGACTCACTGCACCTATTTTCAGTTTCAAATTACGACTTTTTATACCGAAAATATGCCAATTACTGAAAACGTCAATGGGTCAAATTTTGCCCTAACCCCCCTGCAGTTTTCAAAATGTCTGAAATGTCGGAAATTTGACTCCTGAGCGTGATTTTTGAACCGAATTCTGACTCTCTGCACCTATTTTCAGTTTCAAATTACGACTTTTTATACCGAAAATATGCCAATTACTGAAAACGGCGATGGGTCATATTTTGCCCAAACCCCCCTGCAGTTTTCAAAATGTCTGAAATGTCGGAAATTTGACTCCTGAGCGTGATTTTTGAGCCGAATTCTGACTCTCTGCACCTATTTTCAGTTTCAAATTACGACTTTTTATACCGAAAATATGCCAATTACTGAAAACGGCGATGGGTCATATTTTGCCCAAACCCCCCTGCAGTTTTCAAAATGTCTGAAATGTCGGAAATTTGACTCCTGAGCGTGATTTTTGAGCCGAATTCTGACTCTCTGCACTTATTTTCAGTGTCATATTACGACTTTTTACACCGAAAATATGCCAATTACTGAAAACAGCGAAGGGTCATATTTTGCCCAAACCCCCTGCAGTTTTCAAAATGTCTGAAATTTCGGAAATTTGACTCCTGAGCGAGATTTATGAGCCGAATTCTGACTCTCTGCACCTATTTTCAGTTTCCAATTACGACTTTTTATACCGAAAATATGCCAATTACTAAAAACGACGATGGTTCATATTTTGCCCAAACCCCCCTGCAGTTTTGAAAATGTCTGAAATGTCGGAAATTTGACTCCTGAGCGAGATTTTTTATCTGAATTCTGACTCTCTGCATCTATTTTCAGTTTCAAATTACGACTTTTTATACCGAAAATATGCCAATTACTGAAAACGGCGATGGGTCATATTTTGTCCAAACCCCCCTGCAGTTCTCAAAATGTCTGAAATTTGATTCTTGAGTGTGATTTTTGAGCCGAATTCTAACTCTCTGCACCTATTTTCAGTTTCAAGTTACGACTTTTTAAACCGAAAATATGCCAATTAATGAAAACGGCGATGGGTCATATTTTGCCCAAACCCCCCTGCGGTTTTCAAAATGTCTGAAATGTCGGATATTTTACTCCTGAGCGTGATTTTTGAGCCGAATTCTGACTCTCTGCACTTATTTCAGTTTCAAATTACGACTTTTTACACCGAAAATATGCCAATTACTGAAAACGGCGAAGGGTCATATTTTGCCCAAACCCCCTGCATTTTTCAAAATGTCTGAAATTTCGGAAATTTGACTCCTGAGCGTTATTTTTGAGCCGAATTCTGACTCTCTGCACCTATTTTCAGTTTCCAATTACGACTTTTTATACCGAAAATATGCCAATTACTGAAAACGACGATGGGTCATACTTTGCCCAAACCCCCCTGCAGTTTTGAAAATGTCTGAAATGTCGGAAATTTGACTCCTGAGCGTGATTTTTTATCCGAATTCTGACTCTCTGCACCTATTTTCAGTTTCAAATTACGACTTTTTATACCGAAAATATGCCAATTACTGAAAACGGCGATGGGTCATATTTTGCCCAAACCCCCTGCAGTTTTCAAAATGTCGGAAATGTCGGAAATTTTACTCCTGAGCGTGATTTTTGAGCCGAATTCTGACTCTCTGCACCTATTTTCAGTTTCAAATTACGACTTTTTATACCGAAAATATGCCAATTACTGAAAACGTCAATGGGTCCAATTTTGCCCAAACCCCCCTGCAGTTTTCAAAATGTCTGAAATGTCGGAAATTTGACTCCTGAGCGTGATTTTTGAGCCGAATTCTGACTCTCTGCACCTATTTTCAATTTCAAATTACGACTTTTTATACCGAAAATATGCCAATTACTGAAAACGGCGATGGGTCATATTTTGACCAGACCCCCCTGCAGTTTTCAAAATCTCTGAAATTTCGAAAATTTGACTCCTGAGCGTGATTTGTGAGCCTAATTCTGACACTCTGCACCTATTTTCAGTTTCAAATTACGAATTTTTATACCGAAAATATGCCAATTACTGAAAACATCGATGGGTCATATTTTGCCCAAAACCCCCCTTGCAGTTTTCCAAATGTCTGAAATGTCGGAAATTTGACTCCTGAGCGTGATTTTTTATCCGAATTCTGACTCTCTGCACCTATTTTCAGTTTCAAATTACGACTTTTAATACTGAAAATATGCCAATTACTGACAACGGCGATTGGTCATATTTTGCCCAAACCCCCCTGCAGTTTTCCAAATGTCTGAAATGTCTGAAATTTGACTCCTGAGCGTGATTTTTGAGCCGAATTCTGACTCTCTGCACCTATTTTAGTTTCAAATTACGACGTTTCATATAGAAAATATGCCAATTACTGGAAACGGCAATGGGTCATATTTTGCCCAAACCCCCCTGCAGTTTTCAAAATGTCTGAAATGTCGGAAATTTGACTCCTGAGCGTGATTTTTTTAACCAAATTCTGACTCTCTGCACCTATTTTCAGTTTCAAATTACGACTTTGTATACCGAAAATATGCCAATTACTGAAAACGGCGATGGGTCATATTTTGCCCAAACCCCCCTGCAGTTTTCAAAATGTCTGAAATGTCGGAACTTTGACTCCTGAGCGTGATTTTTAAGCCGAATTCTGACTCTCTGCACCTATTTTCAGTTTCAAATTACGACTTTTTATACCGAAAATATGCCAATTACTGAAAACGGCGATGGGTCATATTTTGCCCAAACCCCCCTGCAGTTTTCAAAATGTCTGAAATGTCGGAAATTTGACTCCTGAGCGTTATTTTTGAGCCGAATTCTGACTCTCTGCACCTATTTTCAGTTTCAAATTACGACTTTTTATACCGAAAATATGCTAATTACTGAAAACGTCAATGGGTCAAATTTTGCCCAAACCCCCCTGCAGTTTTCAAAATGTCTGAAATGTCGGAAATTTTACTCCTGAGCGTGATTTTTGAGCCGAATTCTGACTCTCTGCACCTATTTTCAATTTCAAATTACGACTTTTTATACCGAAAATATGCCAATTACTGAAAACGTCGATGGGTCATATTTTGACCAAACCCCCCTGCAGTTTTCAAAATCTCTGAAATTTCGAAAATTTGACTCCTGAGCGTGATTTTTGAGCCTAATTCTGACACTCTGCACCTATTTTCAGTTTCAAATTACGACTTTTTATACCGAAAATATGCCAATTACTGAAAACATCGATGGGTCATATTTTGCCCAAAACCCCCTTGCAGTTTTCAAAATGTCTGAAATGTCGGAAATTTGACTCCTGAGCGTGATTTTTTATCCGAATTCTGACTCTCTGCACCTATTTTCAGTTTCAAATTACGACTTTTAATACCTAAAATATGCCAATTACTGACAACGGCGATGGGTCATATTTTGCCCAAACCCCCCTGCAGTTTTCCAAATGTCTGAAATGTCTGAAATTTGACTCCTGAGCGTGATTTTTGAGCCGAATCCTGACTCTCTGCACCTATTTTCAGTTTCAAATTACGACGTTTCATATAGAAAATATGCCAATTACTGTAAACGGCGATGGGTCATATTTTGCCCAAACCCCCCTACAGTTTTCAAAATGTCAGAAATGTCGGAAATTTGACTCCTGAGCATGATTTTTTATCCGAATTCTGACTCTTTGCACCTATTTTCACTTTCAAATTACGTCTTTTTATACCGAAAATATGCCAATTACTGAAAACGGCGATGGGTCATATATTGTCCAAACCCCCCTGCAGTTTTCAAAATATCTGAAATGTCGGAAATTTGACTCCTTGCGTGATTTTTGAGCCGAATTCTGACTCTCTGCACTTATTTTCAGTGTCATATTACGACTTTTTACACCGAAAATATGTCAATTACTGAAAACAGCGAAGGGTCATATTTTGCCCAAACCCCCTGCAGTTTTCAAAATGTCTGAAATGTCGGAAATTTGACTCCTGAGCGTGATTTTTGAGCCGAATTCTGACTCTCTGCACCTATTTTCAGTTTCCAATTACGAGTTTTAATACCGAAAATATGCCAATTACTCAAAAAACGACGATGGGTCATATTTTGCCCAAACCCCCCTGCAGTTTTCAAAATGTCTGAAATGTCGGAAATTTGACCCATGAGCGTGATTTTTGAGCCGAATTCTGACTCTCTGCACTTATTTTCAGTGTCAAATTACGACTTTTAATACCGAAAATATGCCAATTACTGAAAACAGCGATGGGTCATATTTTGCACAAACCCCCCTGCAGTTTTCAAAATGTCTGAAATTTCGGAAATTTGACTCCTGAGCTTGATTTTGTATCTGAATTCTGACACTCTGCACCTATTTTCAGTTTCAAATTACGACTTTTTATACCGAAAATCTGCCAATTACTGAAAACGTCGATGGGTCATATATTGTCCAAACCCCCCTGCAGTTTTCAAAATGTCTGAAATGTCGGAAATTTGACTCCTGAGCGTGATTTTTGAGCCGAATTCTGACTCTCTGCACCTATTTTCTGTTTCAAATTACGACCTTTTATACCCAAAATATGCCAATTACTGAAAACGGCGAGGGTCATATTTTGCCCAAACCCCCCTGCAGTTTTCAAAATGTCTGAAATGTCGGAAATTTGACTCCTGAGCGTGATTTTTGAGCCGAATTCTGACTCTCTGCACTTATTTCAGTTTCAAATTACGACTTTTTACACCGAAAATATGCCAATTACTGAAAACGGCGAAGGGTCATATTTTGCCCAAACCCCCTGCAGTTTTCAAAATGTCTGAAATGTCGGAAATTTTACTCCTGAGCGTGATTTTTGAGCCGAATTCTGACTCTCTGCACCTATTTTCAGTTTCAAATTACGACGTTTCATATAGAAAATATGCCAATTACTGTAAACGGCAATGGGTCATATTTTGCCCAAACCCCCCTGCAGTTTTCAAAATGTCTGAAATGTCGGAAATTTGACTCCTGAGCGTGATTTTTGAACCAAATTCTGACTCTCTGCACCTATTTTCAGTTTCAAATTACGACTTTGTATACCGAAAATATGCCAATTACTGAAAACGGCGATGGGTCATATTTTGCCCAAAGCCCCCTGCAGTTTTCAAAATGTCTGAAATGTCGGAACTTTGACTCCTGAGCGTGATTTTTGAGCCGAATTCTGACTCTCTGCACCTATTTTCAGTTTCAAATTACGACTTTTTATACCGAAAATATGCCAATTACTGAAAACGGCGATGGGTCATATTTTGCCCAAACCCCCCTGCAGTTTTCAAAATGTCTGAAATGTCGGAAATTTGACTCCTGAGCGTGATTTTCTATCCGAATTCTGACTCTCTGCATCTATTTTCAGTTTCATATTACGACTTTTAATACTGAAAATATGCCAATTACTGACAACAGCGATGGGTCATATTTTGCCCAAACCCCCCTGCAGTTTTCAAAATGTCTGAAATGTCGGAAATTTTACTCCTGAGCGGGATTTTTGAGCCGAATTCTGACTCTCTGCACCTATTTTCAGTTTCAAATTACGACTTTTTATACCGAAAATATGCCAATTACTGAAAACATCGATGGGTCATATTTTGCCCAAAACCCCCTTGCAGTTTTCAAAATGTCTGAAATGTCGGAAATTTGACTCCTGAGCGTGATTTTTTATCCGAATTCTGACTCTCTGCACCTATTTTCAGTTTCAAATTACGACTTTTAATACCGAAAATATGCCAATTACTGACAACGGCGATTGGTCATATTTTGCCCAAACTTCCCTGCAGTTTTCCAAATGTCTGAAATGTCTGAAATTTGACTCCTGAGCGTGATTTTTGAGCCGAATTCTGACTCTCTGCACCTATTTTCAGTTTCAAATTACGACGTTTCATATAGAAAATATGCCAATTACTGTAAACGGCAAGGGGTCATATTTTGCCCAAACCCCCCTGCAGTTTTCAAAATGTCTGAAATGTCGGAAATTTGACTCCTGAGCGTGATTTTTGAACCAAATTCTGACTCTCTGCACCTATTTTCAGTTTCAAATTACGACTTTTTATACCGAAAATATGCCAATTACTGAAAACGGCGATGGGTCATATTTTGCCCAAACCCCTCTGTAGTTTTCAAAATGTCTGAAATGTCGGAAATTTGACTCCTGAGCGAGATTTATGAGCCGAATTCTGACTCTCTGCACCTATTTTCAGTTTCCAATTACGACTTTTTATACTGAAAATATGCCAATTACTAAAAACGACGATGGTTCATATTTTGCCCAAACCCCCCTGCAGTTTTGAAAATGTCTGAAATGTCGGAAATTTGACTCCTGAGCGTGATTTTTTATCCGAATTCTGACTCTCTGCATCTATTTTCAGTTTCAAATTACGACTTTTTATACCGAAAATATGCCAATTACTGAAAACGGCGATGGGTCATATTTTGTCCAAACCCCCCTGCAGTTCTCAAAATGTCTGAAATTTGATTCTTGAGTGTGATTTTTGAGCCGAATTCTGACTCTCTGCACCTATTTTCAGTTTCAAGTTACGACTTTTTATACCGAAAATATGCCAATTAATGAAAACGGCGATGGGTCATATTTTGCCCAAACCCCCCTGCAGTTTTCAAAATGTCTGAAATGTCGGATATTTTACTCCTGAGCGTGATTTTTGAGCCGAATTCTGACTCTCTGCACTTATTTCAGTTTCAAATTACGACTTTTTACACCGAAAATATGCCAATTACTGAAAACGGCGAAGGGTCATATTTTGCCCAAACCCCCTGCATTTTTCAAAATGTCTGAAATTTCGGAAATTTGACTCCTGAGCGTTATTTTTGAGCCGAATTCTGACTCTCTGCACCTATTTTCAGTTTCCAATTACGACTTTTTATACCGAAAATATGCCAATTACTGAAAACGACGATGGGTCATACTTTGCCCAAACCCCCCTGCAGTTTTGAAAATGTCTGAAATGTCGGAAATTTGACTCCTGAGCGTGATTTTTTATCCGAATTCTGACTCTCTGCACCTATTTTCAGTTTCAAATTACGACTTTTTATACCGAAAATATGCCAATTACTGAAAACGGCGATGGGTCATATTTTGCCCAAACCCCCTGCAGTTTTCAAAATGTCGGAAATGTCGGAAATTTTACTCCTGAGCGTGATTTTTGAGCCGAATTCTGACTCTCTGCACTTATTTCAGTTTCAAATTACGACTTTTTACACCGAAAATATGCCAATTACTGAAAACGGCGAAGGGTCATATTTTGCCCAAACCCCCTGCAGTTTTCAAAATGTCTGAAATGTCGGAAATTTTACTCCTGAGCGTGATTTTTGAGCCGAATTCTGACTCTCTGCACCTATTTTCAGTTTCAAATTACGACGTTTCATATAGAAAATATGCCAATTACTGTAAACGGCAATGGGTCATATTTTGCCCAAACCCCCCTGCAGTTTTCAAAATGTCTGAAATGTCGGAAATTTGACTCCTGAGCGTGATTTTTGAACCAAATTCTGACTCTCTGCACCTATTTTCAGTTTCAAATTACGACTTTGTATACCGAAAATATGCCAATTACTGAAAACGGCGATGGGTCATATTTTGCCCAAAGCCCCCTGCAGTTTTCAAAATGTCTGAAATGTCGGAACTTTGACTCCTGAGCGTGATTTTTGAGCCGAATTCTGACTCTCTGCACCTATTTTCAGTTTCAAAATACGACTTTTTATACCGAAAATATGCCAATTACTGAAAACGGCGATGGGTCATATTTTGCCCAAACCCCCCTGCAGTTTTCAAAATGTCTGAAATGTCGGAAATTTGACTCCTGAGCGTGATTTTCTATCCGAATTCTGACTCTCTGCATCTATTTTCAGTTTCATATTACGACTTTTAATACTGAAAATATGCCAATTACTGACAACAGCGATGGGTCATATTTTGCCCAAACCCCCCTGCAGTTTTCAAAATGTCTGAAATGTCGGAAATTTTACTCCTGAGCGTGATTTTTGAGCCGAATTCTGACTCTCTGCACCTATTTTCAGTTTCAAATTACGACTTTTTATACCGAAAATATGCCAATTACTGAAAACATCGATGGGTCATATTTTGCCCAAAACCCCCTTGCAGTTTTCAAAATGTCTGAAATGTCGGAAATTTGACTCCTGAGCGTGATTTTTTATCCGAATTCTGACTCTCTGCACCTATTTTCAGTTTCAAATTACGACTTTTAATACCGAAAATATGCCAATTACTGACAACGGCGATTGGTCATATTTTGCCCAAACTTCCCTGCAGTTTTCCAAATGTCTGAAATGTCTGAAATTTGACTCCTGAGCGTGATTTTTGAGCCGAATTCTGACTCTCTGCACCTATTTTCAGTTTCAAATTACGACGTTTCATATAGAAAATATGCCAATTACTGTAAACGGCAAGGGGTCATATTTTGCCCAAACCCCCCTGCAGTTTTCAAAATGTCTGAAATGTCGGAAATTTGACTCCTGAGCGTGATTTTTGAACCAAATTCTGACTCTCTGCACCTATTTTCAGTTTCAAATTACGACTTTTTATACCGAAAATATGCCAATTACTGAAAACGGCGATGGGTCATATTTTGCCCAAACCCCTCTGTAGTTTTCAAAATGTCTGAAATGTCGGAAATTTGACTCCTGAGCGAGATTTATGAGCCGAATTCTGACTCTCTGCACCTATTTTCAGTTTCCAATTACGACTTTTTATACCGAAAATATGCCAATTACTAAAAACGACGATGGTTCATATTTTGCCCAAACCCCCCTGCAGTTTTGAAAATGTCTGAAATGTCGGAAATTTGACTCCTGAGCGTGATTTTTTATCCGAATTCTGACTCTCTGCATCTATTTTCAGTTTCAAATTACGACTTTTTATACCGAAAATATGCCAATTACTGAAAACGGCGATGGGTCATATTTTGTCCAAACCCCCCTGCAGTTCTCAAAATGTCTGAAATTTGATTCTTGAGTGTGATTTTTGAGCCGAATTCTGACTCTCTGCACCTATTTTCAGTTTCAAGTTACGACTTTTTATACCGAAAATATGCCAATTAATGAAAACGGCGATGGGTCATATTTTGCCCAAACCCCCCTGCAGTTTTCAAAATGTCTGAAATGTCGGATATTTTACTCCTGAGCGTGATTTTTGAGCCGAATTCTGACTCTCTGCCCTTATTTCAGTTTCAAATTACGACTTTTTACACCGAAAATATGCCAATTACTGAAAACGGCGAAGGGTCATATTTTGCCCAAACCCCCTGCATTTTTCAAAATGTCTGAAATTTCGGAAATTTGACTCTTGAGCGTTATTTTTGAGCCGAATTCTGACTCTCTGCACCTATTTTCAGTTTCCAATTACGACTTTTTATACCGAAAATATGCTAATTACTGAAAACGACGATGGGTCATACTTTGCCCAAACCCCCCTGCAGTTTTGAAAATGTCTGAAATGTCGGAAATTTGACTCCTGAGCGTGATTTTTTATCCGAATTCTGACTCTCTGCACCTATTTTCAGTTTCAAATTACGACTTTTTATACCGAAAATATGCCAATTACTGAAAACGGCGATGGGTCATATTTTGCCCAAAGCCCCCTGCAGTTTTCAAAATGTCTGAAATGTCGGAACTTTGACTCCTGAGCGTGATTTTTGAGCCGAATTCTGACTCTCTGCACCTATTTTCAGTTTCAAATTACGACTTTTTATACCGAAAATATGCCAATTACTGAAAACGGCGATGGGTCATATTTTGCCCAAACCCCCCTGCAGTTTTCAAAATGTCTGAAATGTCGGAAATTTGACTCCTGAGCGTGATTTTCTATCCGAATTCTGACTCTCTGCATCTATTTTCAGTTTCATATTACGACTTTTAATACTGAAAATATGCCAATTACTGACAACAGCGATGGGTCATATTTTGCCCAAACCCCCCTGCAGTTTTCAAAATGTCTGAAATGTCGGAAATTTTACTCCTGAGCGTGATTTTTGAGCCGAATTCTGACTCTCTGCACCTATTTTCAGTTTCAAATTACGACTTTTTATACCGAAAATATGCCAATTACTGAAAACATCGATGGGTCATATTTTGCCCAAAACCCCCTTGCAGTTTTCAAAATGTCTGAAATGTCGGAAATTTGACTCCTGAGCGTGATTTTTTATCCGAATTCTGACTCTCTGCACCTATTTTCAGTTTCAAATTACGACTTTTAATACCGAAAATATGCCAATTACTGACAACGGCGATTGGTCATATTTTGCCCAAACTTCCCTGCAGTTTTCCAAATGTCTGAAATGTCTGAAATTTGACTCCTGAGCGTGATTTTTGAGCCGAATTCTGACTCTCTGCACCTATTTTCAGTTTCAAATTACGACGTTTCATATAGAAAATATGCCAATTACTGTAAACGGCAAGGGGTCATATTTTGCCCAAACCCCCCTGCAGTTTTCAAAATGTCTGAAATGTCGGAAATTTGACTCCTGAGCGTGATTTTTGAACCAAATTCTGACTCTCTGCACCTATTTTCAGTTTCAAATTACGACTTTTTATACCGAAAATATGCCAATTACTGAAAACGGCGATGGGTCATATTTTGCCCAAACCCCTCTGTAGTTTTCAAAATGTCTGAAATGTCGGAAATTTGACTCCTGAGCGAGATTTATGAGCCGAATTCTGACTCTCTGCACCTATTTTCAGTTTCCAATTACGACTTTTTATATCGAAAATATGCCAATTACTGAAAACGACGATGGTTCATATTTTGCCCAAACCCCCCTGCAGTTTTGAAAATGTCTGAAATGTCGGAAATTTGACTCCTGAGCGTGATTTTTTATCCGAATTCTGACTCTCTGCATCTATTTTCAGTTTCAAATTACGACTTTTTATACCGAAAATATGCCAATTACTGAAAACGGCGATGGGTCATATTTTGTCCAAACCCCCCTGCAGTTCTCAAAATGTCTGAAATTTGATTCTTGAGTGTGATTTTTGAGCCGAATTCTGACTCTCTGCACCTATTTTCAGTTTCAAGTTACGACTTTTTATACCGAAAATATGCCAATTAATGAAAACGGCGATGGGTCATATTTTGCCCAAACCCCCCTGCAGTTTTCAAAATGTCTGAAATGTCGGATATTTTACTCCTGAGCGTGATTTTGAGCCGAATTCTGACTCTCTGCACTTATTTCAGTTTCAAATTACGACTTTTTACACCGAAAATATGCCAATTACTGAAAACGGCGAAGGGTCATATTTTGCCCAAACCCCCTGCATTTTTCAAAATGTCTGAAATTTCGGAAATTTGACTCCTGAGCGTTATTTTTGAGCCGAATTCTGACTCTCTGCACCTATTTTCAGTTTCCAATTACGACTTTTTATACCGAAAATATGCCAATTACTGAAAACGACGATGGGTCATACTTTGCCCAAACCCCCCTGCAGTTTTGAAAATGTCTGAAATGTCGGAAATTTGACTCCTGAGCGTGATTTTTTATCCGAATTCTGACTCTCTGCACCTATTTTCAGTTTCAAATTACGACTTTTTATACCGAAAATATGCCAATTACTGAAAACGGCGATGGGTCATATTTTGCCCAAACCCCCTGCAGTTTTCAAAATGTCGGAAATGTCGGAAATTTTACTCCTGAGCGTGATTTTTGAGCCGAATTCTGACTCTCTGCACCTATTTTCAGTTTCAAATTACGACTTTTTATACCGAAAATATGCCAATTACTGAAAACGTCAATGGGTCAAATTTTGCCCAAACCCTCCTGCAGTTTTCAAAATGTCTGAAATGTCGGAAATTTGACTCCTGAGCGTGATTTTTGAGCCGAATTCTGACTCTCTGCACCTATTTTCAATTTCAAATTACGACTTTTTATACCGAAAATATGCCAATTACTGAAAACGGCGATGGGTCATATTTTGACCAGACCCCCCTGCAGTTTTCAAAATCTCTGAAATTTCGAAAATTTGACTCCTGAGCGTGATTTTTGAGCCTAATTCTGACACTCTGCACCTATTTTCAGTTTTAAATTACGAATTTTTATACCGAAAATATGCCAATTACTGAAAACATCGATGGGTCATATTTTGCCCAAAACCCCCTTGCAGTTTTCCAAATGTCTGAAATGTCGGAAATTTGACTCCTGAGCGTGATTTTTTATCCGAATTCTGACTCTCTGCACCTATTTTCAGTTTCAAATTACGACTTTTAATACCGAAAATATGCCAATTACTGACAACGGCGATTGGTCATATTTTGCCCAAACCCCCCTGCAGTTTTCCAAATGTCTGAAATGTCTGAAATTTGACTCCTGAGCGTGATTTTTGAGCCGAATTCTGACTCTCTGCACCTATTTTAGTTTCAAATTACGACGTTTCATATAGAAAATATGCCAATTACTGGAAACGGCAATGGGTCATATTTTGCCCAAACCCCCCTGCAGTTTTCAAAATGTCTGAAATGTCGGAAATTTGACTCCTGAGCGTGATTTTTTAACCAAATTCTGACTCTCTGCACCTATTTTCAGTTTCAAATTACGACTTTGTATACCGAAAATATGCGCAATTACTGAAAACGGCGATGGGTCATATTTTGCCCAAACCCCCCTGCAGTTTTCAAAATGTCTGAAATGTCGGAAATTTGACTCCTGAGCGTGATTTTTGAGCCGAATTCTGACTCTCTGCACCTATTTTCAATTTCAAATTACGACTTTTTATACCGAAAATATGCCAATTACTGAAAACGGCGATGGGTCATATTTTGACCAGACCCCCCTGCAGTTTTCAAAATCTCTGAAATTTCGGAAAATTTGACTCCTGAGCGTGATTTTTGAGCCTAATTCTGACACTCTGCACCTATTTTCAGTTTTAAATTACGAATTTTTATACCGAAAATATGCCAATTACTGAAAACATCGATGGGTCATATTTTGCCCAAAACCCCCTTGCAGTTTTCCAAATGTCTGAAATGTCGGAAATTTGACTCCTGAGCGTGATTTTTTATCCGAATTCTGACTCTCTGCACCTATTTTCAGTTTCAAATTACGACTTTTAATACCGAAAATATGCCAATTACTGACAACGGCGATTGGTCATATTTTGCCCAAACCCCCCTGCAGTTTTCCAAATGTCTGAAATGTCTGAAATTTGACTCCTGAGCGTGATTTTTGAGCCGAATTCTGACTCTCTGCACCTATTTTAGTTTCAAATTACGACGTTTCATATAGAAAATATGCCAATTACTGGAAACGGCAATGGGTCATATTTTGCCCAAACCCCCCTGCAGTTTTCAAAATGTCTGAAATGTCGGAAATTTGACTCCTGAGCGTGATTTTTTAACCAAATTCTGACTCTCTGCACCTATTTTCAGTTTCAAATTACGACTTTGTATACCGAAAATATGCGCAATTACTGAAAACGGCGATGGGTCATATTTTGCCCAAACCCCCCTGCAGTTTTCAAAATGTCTGAAATGTCGGAACTTTGACTCCTGAGCGTGATTTTTGAGCCGAATTCTGACTCTCTGCACCTATTTTCAGTTTCAAATTACGACTTTTTATACCGAAAATATGCAAATTACTGAAAACGGCGATGGGTCATATTTTGCCCAAACCCCCCTGCAGTTTTCAAAATGTCTGAAATGTCGGAAATTTGACTCCTGAGCGTGATTTTTGAGCCGAATTCTGACTCTCTGCACCTATTTTCAATTTCAAATTACGACTTTTTATACCGAAAATATGCCAATTACTGAAAACGTCGATGGGTCATATTTTGACCAAACCCCCCTGCAGTTTTCAAAATCTCTGAAATTTCGAAAATTTGACTCCTGAGCGTGATTTTTGAGCCTAATTCTGACACTCTGCACCTATTTTCAGTTTCAAATTACGACTTTTTATACCGAAAATATGCCAATTACTGAAAACATCGATGGGTCATATTTTGCCCAAAACCCCCTTGCAGTTTTCAAAATGTCTGAAATGTCGGAAATTTGACTCCTGAGCGTGATTTTTTATCCGAATTCTGACTCTCTGCACCTATTTTCAGTTTCAAATTACGACTTTTAATACCTAAAATATGCCAATTACTGACAACGGCGATGGGTCATATTTTGCCTAAACCCCCCTGCAGTTTTCCAAATGTCTGAAATGTCTGAAATTTGACTCCTGAGCGTGATTTTTGAGCCGAATTCTGACTCTCTGCACCTATTTTCAGTTTCAAATTACGACGTTTCATATAGAAAATATGCCAATTACTGTAAACGGCGATGGGTCATATTTTGCCCAAACCCCCCTACAGTTTTCAAAATGTCAGAAATGTCGGAAATTTGACTCCTGAGCATGATTTTTTATCCGAATTCTGACTCTTTGCACCTATTTTCACTTTCAAATTACGTCTTTTTATACCGAAAATATGCCAATTACTGAAAACGGCGATGGGTCATATATTGTCCAAACCCCCCTGCAGTTTTCAAAATATCTGAAATGTCGGAAATTTGACTCCTTGCGTGATTTTTGAGCCGAATTCTGACTCTCTGCACCTTATTTTCAGTTTCATATTACGACTTTTTACACCGAAAATATGCCAATTACTGAAAACAGCGAAGGGTCATATTTTGCCCAAACCCCCTGCAGTTTTCAAAATGTCTGAAATGTCGGAAATTTGACTCCTGAGCGTGATTTTTGAGCCGAATTCTGACTCTCTGCACCTATTTTCAGTTTCCAATTACGACTTTTTAATACCGAAAATATGCCAATTACTGAAAAACGGACGATGGGTCATATTTTGCCCAAACCCCCTGCAGTTTTCAAAATGTCTGAAATTTCGGAAATTTGACTCCTGAGCGTGATTTTTGAGCCGAATTCTGACTCTCTGCACCTATTTTCAGTGTCAAATTACGACTTTTAATACCGAAAATATGCCAATTACTGAAAACGAGCGATGGGTCATATTTGCCCAAACCCCCCTGCAGTTTTCAAAATGTCTGAAATGTCGGAAATTTGACTCCTGAGCGTGATTTTGTATCCGAATTCTGACTCTCTGCACCTATTTTCAGTTTCAAATTACGACTTTTTATACCGAAAATATGCCAATTACTGAAAACGGCGATGGGTCATATTTTGCCCAAACCCCCCTGCAGTTTTCAAAATGTCTGAAATGTCGGAAATTTGACTCCTGAGCGTGATTTTTGAGCCGAATTCTGACTCTCTGCACCTATTTTCAGTTTCAAATTACGACTTTTATACCGAAAATATGCCAATTACTGAAAACGGCGATGGGTCATATTTTGCCCAAACCCCCCTGCAGTTTTCAAAATGTCTGAAATGTCGGAAATTTGACTCCTGAGCGTGATTTTTGAGCCGAATTCTGACTCTCTGCACCTATTTTCAGTTTCAAATTACGACTTTTTATACCGAAAATATGCCAATTACTGAAAACGGCGAATGGGTCATATTTTGCCCAAACCCCCCTGCAGTTTTCAAAATGTCTGAAATGTCGGAAATTTGACTCCTGAGCGTGATTTTTGAGCCGAATTCTGACTCTCTGCACCTATTTTCAGTTTCAAATTACGACTTTTTATACCGAAAATATGCCAATTACTGAAAACGGCGATGGGTCATATTTTGCCCAAACCCCCCTGCAGTTTTCAAAATGTCTGAAATGTCGGAAATTTGACTCCTGAGCGTGATTTTTGAGCCGAATTCTGACTCTCTGCACCTATTTTCAGTTTCAAATTACGACTTTTTATACCGAAAATATGCCAATTACTGAAAACGGCGAATGGGTCATATTTTGCCCAAACCCCCTGCAGTTTTCAAAATGTCTGAAATGTCGGAAATTTGACTCCTGAGCGTGATTTTTGAGCCGAATTCTGACTCTCTGCACCTATTTTCAGTTTCAAATTACGACTTTTTATACCGAAAATATGCCAATTACTGAAAACGGCGATGGGTCATATTTTGCCCAAACCCCCTGCAGTTTTCAAAATGTCTGAAATGTCGGAAATTTGACTCCTGAGCGTGATTTTTGAGCCGAATTCTGACTCTCTGCACCTATTTTCAGTTTCAAATTACGACTTTTTATACCGAAAATATGCCAATTACTGAAAACGGCGAGGGTCATATTTTGCCCAAACCCCCCTGCAGTTTTCAAAATGTCTGAAATGTCGGAAATTTGACTCCTGAGCGAGATTTTTGAGCCGAATTCTGACTCTCTGCACTCTATTTTCAGTTTCAAATTACGACTTTTTATACCGAAAATATGCCAATTACTGAAAACGGCGATGGGTCATATTTTGCCCAAACCCCCTGCAGTTTTCAAAATGTCTGAAATTTCGGAAATTTGACTCCTGAGCGAGATTTATGAGCCGAATTCTGACTCTCTGCACCTATTTTCAGTTTCCAATTACGACTTTTTATACCGAAAATATGCCAATTACTGAAAACGACGATGGTTCATATTTTGCCCAAACCCCCCTGCAGTTTTGAAAATGTCTGAAATGTCGGAATTTGACTCCTGAGCGTGATTTTTGATCCGAATTCTGACTCTCTGCACTTATTTTCAGTTTCAAATTACGACTTTTTACACCGAAAATATGCCAATTACTGAAAACGGCGAATGGGTCATATTTTGCCCAAACCCCCTGCATTTTCAAAATGTCTGAAATTTCGGAAATTTGACTCCTGAGCGTTATTTTTGAGCCGAATTCTGACTCTCTGCACCTATTTTCAGTTTCCAATTACGACTTTTTATACCGAAAATATGCCAATTACTGAAAACGGACGATGGGTCATACTTTGCCCAAACCCCCCTGCAGTTTTGAAAATGTCTGAAATGTCGGAAATTTGACTCCTGAGCGTGATTTTTTATCCGAATTCTGACTCTCTGCACCTATTTTCAGTTTCAAATTACGACTTTTTATACCGAAAATATGCCAATTACTGAAAACGGCGATGGGTCATATTTTGCCCAAACCCCCTGCAGTTTTCAAAATGTCGGAAATGTCGGAAATTTTACTCCTGAGCGTGATTTTTGAGCCGAATTCTGACTCTCTGCACCTATTTTCAGTTTCAAATTACGACTTTTTATACCGAAAATATGCCAATTACTGAAAACGTCAATGGGTCCAATTTTGCCCAAACCCCCCTGCAGTTTTCAAAATGTCTGAAATGTCGGAAATTTGACTCCTGAGCGTGATTTTTGAGCCGAATTCTGACTCTCTGCACCTATTTTCAATTTCAAATTACGACTTTTTATACCGAAAATATGCCAATTACTGAAAACGGCGATGGGTCATATTTTGACCAGACCCCCCTGCAGTTTTCAAAATCTCTGAAATTTCGAAAATTTGACTCCTGAGCGTGATTTGTGAGCCTAATTCTGACACTCTGCACCTATTTTCAGTTTCAAATTACGAATTTTTATACCGAAAATATGCCAATTACTGAAAACATCGATGGGTCATATTTTGCCCAAAACCCCCCTTGCAGTTTTCCAAATGTCTGAAATGTCGGAAATTTGACTCCTGAGCGTGATTTTTTATCCGAATTCTGACTCTCTGCACCTATTTTCAGTTTCAAATTACGACTTTTAATACTGAAAATATGCCAATTACTGACAACGGCGATTGGTCATATTTTGCCCAAACCCCCCTGCAGTTTTCCAAATGTCTGAAATGTCTGAAATTTGACTCCTGAGCGTGATTTTTGAGCCGAATTCTGACTCTCTGCACCTATTTTAGTTTCAAATTACGACGTTTCATATAGAAAATATGCCAATTACTGGAAACGGCAATGGGTCATATTTTGCCCAAACCCCCCTGCAGTTTTCAAAATGTCTGAAATGTCGGAAATTTGACTCCTGAGCGTGATTTTTTTAACCAAATTCTGACTCTCTGCACCTATTTTCAGTTTCAAATTACGACTTTGTATACCGAAAATATGCCAATTACTGAAAACGGCGATGGGTCATATTTTGCCCAAACCCCCCTGCAGTTTTCAAAATGTCTGAAATGTCGGAACTTTGACTCCTGAGCGTGATTTTTAAGCCGAATTCTGACTCTCTGCACCTATTTTCAGTTTCAAATTACGACTTTTTATACCGAAAATATGCCAATTACTGAAAACGGCGATGGGTCATATTTTGCCCAAACCCCCCTGCAGTTTTCAAAATGTCTGAAATGTCGGAAATTTGACTCCTGAGCGTTATTTTTGAGCCGAATTCTGACTCTCTGCACCTATTTTCAGTTTCAAATTACGACTTTTTATACCGAAAATATGCTAATTACTGAAAACGTCAATGGGTCAAATTTTGCCCAAACCCCCCTGCAGTTTTCAAAATGTCTGAAATGTCGGAAATTTTACTCCTGAGCGTGATTTTTGAGCCGAATTCTGACTCTCTGCACCTATTTTCAATTTCAAATTACGACTTTTTATACCGAAAATATGCCAATTACTGAAAACGTCGATGGGTCATATTTTGACCAAACCCCCCTGCAGTTTTCAAAATCTCTGAAATTTCGAAAATTTGACTCCTGAGCGTGATTTTTGAGCCTAATTCTGACACTCTGCACCTATTTTCAGTTTCAAATTACGACTTTTTATACCGAAAATATGCCAATTACTGAAAACATCGATGGGTCATATTTTGCCCAAAACCCCCTTGCAGTTTTCAAAATGTCTGAAATGTCGGAAATTTGACTCCTGAGCGTGATTTTTTATCCGAATTCTGACTCTCTGCACCTATTTTCAGTTTCAAATTACGACTTTTAATACCTAAAATATGCCAATTACTGACAACGGCGATGGGTCATATTTTGCCCAAACCCCCCTGCAGTTTTCCAAATGTCTGAAATGTCTGAAATTTGACTCCTGAGCGTGATTTTTGAGCCGAATCCTGACTCTCTGCACCTATTTTCAGTTTCAAATTACGACGTTTCATATAGAAAATATGCCAATTACTGTAAACGGCGATGGGTCATATTTTGCCCAAACCCCCCTACAGTTTTCAAAATGTCAGAAATGTCGGAAATTTGACTCCTGAGCATGATTTTTTATCCGAATTCTGACTCTTTGCACCTATTTTCACTTTCAAATTACGTCTTTTTATACCGAAAATATGCCAATTACTGAAAACGGCGATGGGTCATATATTGTCCAAACCCCCCTGCAGTTTTCAAAATATCTGAAATGTCGGAAATTTGACTCCTTGCGTGATTTTTGAGCCGAATTCTGACTCTCTGCACTTATTTTCAGTGTCATATTACGACTTTTTACACCGAAAATATGTCAATTACTGAAAACAGCGAAGGGTCATATTTTGCCCAAACCCCCTGCAGTTTTCAAAATGTCTGAAATGTCGGAAATTTGACTCCTGAGCGTGATTTTTGAGCCGAATTCTGACTCTCTGCACCTATTTTCAGTTTCCAATTACGAGTTTTAATACCGAAAATATGCCAATTACTCAAAAAACGACGATGGGTCATATTTTGCCCAAACCCCCCTGCAGTTTTCAAAATGTCTGAAATGTCGGAAATTTGACCCATGAGCGTGATTTTTGAGCCGAATTCTGACTCTCTGCACTTATTTTCAGTGTCAAATTACGACTTTTAATACCGAAAATATGCCAATTACTGAAAACAGCGATGGGTCATATTTTGCACAAACCCCCCTGCAGTTTTCAAAATGTCTGAAATTTCGGAAATTTGACTCCTGAGCTTGATTTTGTATCTGAATTCTGACACTCTGCACCTATTTTCAGTTTCAAATTACGACTTTTTATACCGAAAATCTGCCAATTACTGAAAACGTCGATGGGTCATATATTGTCCAAACCCCCCTGCAGTTTTCAAAATGTCTGAAATGTCGGAAATTTGACTCCTGAGCGTGATTTTTGAGCCGAATTCTGACTCTCTGCACCTATTTTCTGTTTCAAATTACGACCTTTTATACCCAAAATATGCCAATTACTGAAAACGGCGAGGGTCATATTTTGCCCAAACCCCCCTGCAGTTTTCAAAATGTCTGAAATGTCGGAAATTTGACTCCTGAGCGTGATTTTTGAGCCGAATTCTGACTCTCTGCACTTATTTCAGTTTCAAATTACGACTTTTTACACCGAAAATATGCCAATTACTGAAAACGGCGAAGGGTCATATTTTGCCCAAACCCCCTGCAGTTTTCAAAATGTCTGAAATGTCGGAAATTTTACTCCTGAGCGTGATTTTTGAGCCGAATTCTGACTCTCTGCACCTATTTTCAGTTTCAAATTACGACGTTTCATATAGAAAATATGCCAATTACTGTAAACGGCAATGGGTCATATTTTGCCCAAACCCCCCTGCAGTTTTCAAAATGTCTGAAATGTCGGAAATTTGACTCCTGAGCGTGATTTTTGAACCAAATTCTGACTCTCTGCACCTATTTTCAGTTTCAAATTACGACTTTGTATACCGAAAATATGCCAATTACTGAAAACGGCGATGGGTCATATTTTGCCCAAAGCCCCCTGCAGTTTTCAAAATGTCTGAAATGTCGGAACTTTGACTCCTGAGCGTGATTTTTGAGCCGAATTCTGACTCTCTGCACCTATTTTCAGTTTCAAATTACGACTTTTTATACCGAAAATATGCCAATTACTGAAAACGGCGATGGGTCATATTTTGCCCAAACCCCCCTGCAGTTTTCAAAATGTCTGAAATGTCGGAAATTTGACTCCTGAGCGTGATTTTCTATCCGAATTCTGACTCTCTGCATCTATTTTCAGTTTCATATTACGACTTTTAATACTGAAAATATGCCAATTACTGACAACAGCGATGGGTCATATTTTGCCCAAACCCCCCTGCAGTTTTCAAAATGTCTGAAATGTCGGAAATTTTACTCCTGAGCGGGATTTTTGAGCCGAATTCTGACTCTCTGCACCTATTTTCAGTTTCAAATTACGACTTTTTATACCGAAAATATGCCAATTACTGAAAACATCGATGGGTCATATTTTGCCCAAAACCCCCTTGCAGTTTTCAAAATGTCTGAAATGTCGGAAATTTGACTCCTGAGCGTGATTTTTTATCCGAATTCTGACTCTCTGCACCTATTTTCAGTTTCAAATTACGACTTTTAATACCGAAAATATGCCAATTACTGACAACGGCGATTGGTCATATTTTGCCCAAACTTCCCTGCAGTTTTCCAAATGTCTGAAATGTCTGAAATTTGACTCCTGAGCGTGATTTTTGAGCCGAATTCTGACTCTCTGCACCTATTTTCAGTTTCAAATTACGACGTTTCATATAGAAAATATGCCAATTACTGTAAACGGCAAGGGGTCATATTTTGCCCAAACCCCCCTGCAGTTTTCAAAATGTCTGAAATGTCGGAAATTTGACTCCTGAGCGTGATTTTTGAACCAAATTCTGACTCTCTGCACCTATTTTCAGTTTCAAATTACGACTTTTTATACCGAAAATATGCCAATTACTGAAAACGGCGATGGGTCATATTTTGCCCAAACCCCTCTGTAGTTTTCAAAATGTCTGAAATGTCGGAAATTTGACTCCTGAGCGAGATTTATGAGCCGAATTCTGACTCTCTGCACCTATTTTCAGTTTCCAATTACGACTTTTTATACTGAAAATATGCCAATTACTAAAAACGACGATGGTTCATATTTTGCCCAAACCCCCCTGCAGTTTTGAAAATGTCTGAAATGTCGGAAATTTGACTCCTGAGCGTGATTTTTTATCCGAATTCTGACTCTCTGCATCTATTTTCAGTTTCAAATTACGACTTTTTATACCGAAAATATGCCAATTACTGAAAACGGCGATGGGTCATATTTTGTCCAAACCCCCCTGCAGTTCTCAAAATGTCTGAAATTTGATTCTTGAGTGTGATTTTTGAGCCGAATTCTGACTCTCTGCACCTATTTTCAGTTTCAAGTTACGACTTTTTATACCGAAAATATGCCAATTAATGAAAACGGCGATGGGTCATATTTTGCCCAAACCCCCCTGCAGTTTTCAAAATGTCTGAAATGTCGGATATTTTACTCCTGAGCGTGATTTTTGAGCCGAATTCTGACTCTCTGCACTTATTTCAGTTTCAAATTACGACTTTTTACACCGAAAATATGCCAATTACTGAAAACGGCGAAGGGTCATATTTTGCCCAAACCCCCTGCATTTTTCAAAATGTCTGAAATTTCGGAAATTTGACTCCTGAGCGTTATTTTTGAGCCGAATTCTGACTCTCTGCACCTATTTTCAGTTTCCAATTACGACTTTTTATACCGAAAATATGCCAATTACTGAAAACGACGATGGGTCATACTTTGCCCAAACCCCCCTGCAGTTTTGAAAATGTCTGAAATGTCGGAAATTTGACTCCTGAGCGTGATTTTTTATCCGAATTCTGACTCTCTGCACCTATTTTCAGTTTCAAATTACGACTTTTTATACCGAAAATATGCCAATTACTGAAAACGGCGATGGGTCATATTTTGCCCAAACCCCCTGCAGTTTTCAAAATGTCGGAAATGTCGGAAATTTTACTCCTGAGCGTGATTTTTGAGCCGAATTCTGACTCTCTGCACTTATTTCAGTTTCAAATTACGACTTTTTACACCGAAAATATGCCAATTACTGAAAACGGCGAAGGGTCATATTTTGCCCAAACCCCCTGCAGTTTTCAAAATGTCTGAAATGTCGGAAATTTTACTCCTGAGCGTGATTTTTGAGCCGAATTCTGACTCTCTGCACCTATTTTCAGTTTCAAATTACGACGTTTCATATAGAAAATATGCCAATTACTGTAAACGGCAATGGGTCATATTTTGCCCAAACCCCCCTGCAGTTTTCAAAATGTCTGAAATGTCGGAAATTTGACTCCTGAGCGTGATTTTTGAACCAAATTCTGACTCTCTGCACCTATTTTCAGTTTCAAATTACGACTTTGTATACCGAAAATATGCCAATTACTGAAAACGGCGATGGGTCATATTTTGCCCAAAGCCCCCTGCAGTTTTCAAAATGTCTGAAATGTCGGAACTTTGACTCCTGAGCGTGATTTTTGAGCCGAATTCTGACTCTCTGCACCTATTTTCAGTTTCAAAATACGACTTTTTATACCGAAAATATGCCAATTACTGAAAACGGCGATGGGTCATATTTTGCCCAAACCCCCCTGCAGTTTTCAAAATGTCTGAAATGTCGGAAATTTGACTCCTGAGCGTGATTTTCTATCCGAATTCTGACTCTCTGCATCTATTTTCAGTTTCATATTACGACTTTTAATACTGAAAATATGCCAATTACTGACAACAGCGATGGGTCATATTTTGCCCAAACCCCCCTGCAGTTTTCAAAATGTCTGAAATGTCGGAAATTTTACTCCTGAGCGTGATTTTTGAGCCGAATTCTGACTCTCTGCACCTATTTTCAGTTTCAAATTACGACTTTTTATACCGAAAATATGCCAATTACTGAAAACATCGATGGGTCATATTTTGCCCAAAACCCCCTTGCAGTTTTCAAAATGTCTGAAATGTCGGAAATTTGACTCCTGAGCGTGATTTTTTATCCGAATTCTGACTCTCTGCACCTATTTTCAGTTTCAAATTACGACTTTTAATACCGAAAATATGCCAATTACTGACAACGGCGATTGGTCATATTTTGCCCAAACTTCCCTGCAGTTTTCCAAATGTCTGAAATGTCTGAAATTTGACTCCTGAGCGTGATTTTTGAGCCGAATTCTGACTCTCTGCACCTATTTTCAGTTTCAAATTACGACGTTTCATATAGAAAATATGCCAATTACTGTAAACGGCAAGGGGTCATATTTTGCCCAAACCCCCCTGCAGTTTTCAAAATGTCTGAAATGTCGGAAATTTGACTCCTGAGCGTGATTTTTGAACCAAATTCTGACTCTCTGCACCTATTTTCAGTTTCAAATTACGACTTTTTATACCGAAAATATGCCAATTACTGAAAACGGCGATGGGTCATATTTTGCCCAAACCCCTCTGTAGTTTTCAAAATGTCTGAAATGTCGGAAATTTGACTCCTGAGCGAGATTTATGAGCCGAATTCTGACTCTCTGCACCTATTTTCAGTTTCCAATTACGACTTTTTATACCGAAAATATGCCAATTACTAAAAACGACGATGGTTCATATTTTGCCCAAACCCCCCTGCAGTTTTGAAAATGTCTGAAATGTCGGAAATTTGACTCCTGAGCGTGATTTTTTATCCGAATTCTGACTCTCTGCATCTATTTTCAGTTTCAAATTACGACTTTTTATACCGAAAATATGCCAATTACTGAAAACGGCGATGGGTCATATTTTGTCCAAACCCCCCTGCAGTTCTCAAAATGTCTGAAATTTGATTCTTGAGTGTGATTTTTGAGCCGAATTCTGACTCTCTGCACCTATTTTCAGTTTCAAGTTACGACTTTTTATACCGAAAATATGCCAATTAATGAAAACGGCGATGGGTCATATTTTGCCCAAACCCCCCTGCAGTTTTCAAAATGTCTGAAATGTCGGATATTTTACTCCTGAGCGTGATTTTTGAGCCGAATTCTGACTCTCTGCCCTTATTTCAGTTTCAAATTACGACTTTTTACACCGAAAATATGCCAATTACTGAAAACGGCGAAGGGTCATATTTTGCCCAAACCCCCTGCATTTTTCAAAATGTCTGAAATTTCGGAAATTTGACTCTTGAGCGTTATTTTTGAGCCGAATTCTGACTCTCTGCACCTATTTTCAGTTTCCAATTACGACTTTTTATACCGAAAATATGCTAATTACTGAAAACGACGATGGGTCATACTTTGCCCAAACCCCCCTGCAGTTTTGAAAATGTCTGAAATGTCGGAAATTTGACTCCTGAGCGTGATTTTTTATCCGAATTCTGACTCTCTGCACCTATTTTCAGTTTCAAATTACGACTTTTTATACCGAAAATATGCCAATTACTGAAAACGGCGATGGGTCATATTTTGCCCAAAGCCCCCTGCAGTTTTCAAAATGTCTGAAATGTCGGAACTTTGACTCCTGAGCGTGATTTTTGAGCCGAATTCTGACTCTCTGCACCTATTTTCAGTTTCAAATTACGACTTTTTATACCGAAAATATGCCAATTACTGAAAACGGCGATGGGTCATATTTTGCCCAAACCCCCCTGCAGTTTTCAAAATGTCTGAAATGTCGGAAATTTGACTCCTGAGCGTGATTTTCTATCCGAATTCTGACTCTCTGCATCTATTTTCAGTTTCATATTACGACTTTTAATACTGAAAATATGCCAATTACTGACAACAGCGATGGGTCATATTTTGCCCAAACCCCCCTGCAGTTTTCAAAATGTCTGAAATGTCGGAAATTTTACTCCTGAGCGTGATTTTTGAGCCGAATTCTGACTCTCTGCACCTATTTTCAGTTTCAAATTACGACTTTTTATACCGAAAATATGCCAATTACTGAAAACATCGATGGGTCATATTTTGCCCAAAACCCCCTTGCAGTTTTCAAAATGTCTGAAATGTCGGAAATTTGACTCCTGAGCGTGATTTTTTATCCGAATTCTGACTCTCTGCACCTATTTTCAGTTTCAAATTACGACTTTTAATACCGAAAATATGCCAATTACTGACAACGGCGATTGGTCATATTTTGCCCAAACTTCCCTGCAGTTTTCCAAATGTCTGAAATGTCTGAAATTTGACTCCTGAGCGTGATTTTTGAGCCGAATTCTGACTCTCTGCACCTATTTTCAGTTTCAAATTACGACGTTTCATATAGAAAATATGCCAATTACTGTAAACGGCAAGGGGTCATATTTTGCCCAAACCCCCCTGCAGTTTTCAAAATGTCTGAAATGTCGGAAATTTGACTCCTGAGCGTGATTTTTGAACCAAATTCTGACTCTCTGCACCTATTTTCAGTTTCAAATTACGACTTTTTATACCGAAAATATGCCAATTACTGAAAACGGCGATGGGTCATATTTTGCCCAAACCCCTCTGTAGTTTTCAAAATGTCTGAAATGTCGGAAATTTGACTCCTGAGCGAGATTTATGAGCCGAATTCTGACTCTCTGCACCTATTTTCAGTTTCCAATTACGACTTTTTATATCGAAAATATGCCAATTACTGAAAACGACGATGGTTCATATTTTGCCCAAACCCCCCTGCAGTTTTGAAAATGTCTGAAATGTCGGAAATTTGACTCCTGAGCGTGATTTTTTATCCGAATTCTGACTCTCTGCATCTATTTTCAGTTTCAAATTACGACTTTTTATACCGAAAATATGCCAATTACTGAAAACGGCGATGGGTCATATTTTGTCCAAACCCCCCTGCAGTTCTCAAAATGTCTGAAATTTGATTCTTGAGTGTGATTTTTGAGCCGAATTCTGACTCTCTGCACCTATTTTCAGTTTCAAGTTACGACTTTTTATACCGAAAATATGCCAATTAATGAAAACGGCGATGGGTCATATTTTGCCCAAACCCCCCTGCAGTTTTCAAAATGTCTGAAATGTCGGATATTTTACTCCTGAGCGTGATTTTTGAGCCGAATTCTGACTCTCTGCACTTATTTCAGTTTCAAATTACGACTTTTTACACCGAAAATATGCCAATTACTGAAAACGGCGAAGGGTCATATTTTGCCCAAACCCCCTGCATTTTTCAAAATGTCTGAAATTTCGGAAATTTGACTCCTGAGCGTTATTTTTGAGCCGAATTCTGACTCTCTGCACCTATTTTCAGTTTCCAATTACGACTTTTTATACCGAAAATATGCCAATTACTGAAAACGACGATGGGTCATACTTTGCCCAAACCCCCCTGCAGTTTTGAAAATGTCTGAAATGTCGGAAATTTGACTCCTGAGCGTGATTTTTTATCCGAATTCTGA
Organism: Procambarus clarkii; assembly: GCF_040958095.1. Taxonomy (NCBI): domain Eukaryota; kingdom Metazoa; phylum Arthropoda; class Malacostraca; order Decapoda; family Cambaridae; genus Procambarus; species Procambarus clarkii. Next base: position 1,749,336 of record NW_027189152.1, on the reverse strand, counting down.
CTCTCTGCACCTATTTTCAGTTTCAAATTACGACTTTTTATACCGAAAATATGCCAATTACTGAAAACGGCGATGGGTCATATTTTGCCCAAACCCCCTGCAGTTTTCAAAATGTCGGAAATGTCGGAAATTTTACTCCTGAGCGTGATTTTTGAGCCGAATTCTGACTCTCTGCACCTATTTTCAGTTTCAAATTACGACTTTTTATACCGAAAATATGCCAATTACTGAAAACGTCAATGGGTCAAATTTTGCCCAAACCCTCCTGCAGTTTTCAAAATGTCTGAAATGTCGGAAATTTGACTCCTGAGCGTGATTTTTGAGCCGAATTCTGACTCTCTGCACCTATTTTCAATTTCAAATTACGACTTTTTATACCGAAAATATGCCAATTACTGAAAACGGCGATGGGTCATATTTTGACCAGACCCCCCTGCAGTTTTCAAAATCTCTGAAATTTCGAAAATTTGACTCCTGAGCGTGATTTTTGAGCCTAATTCTGACACTCTGCACCTATTTTCAGTTTTAAATTACGAATTTTTATACCGAAAATATGCCAATTACTGAAAACATCGATGGGTCATATTTTGCCCAAAACCCCCTTGCAGTTTTCCAAATGTCTGAAATGTCGGAAATTTGACTCCTGAGCGTGATTTTTTATCCGAATTCTGACTCTCTGCACCTATTTTCAGTTTCAAATTACGACTTTTAATACCGAAAATATGCCAATTACTGACAACGGCGATTGGTCATATTTTGCCCAAACCCCCCTGCAGTTTTCCAAATGTCTGAAATGTCTGAAATTTGACTCCTGAGCGTGATTTTTGAGCCGAATTCTGACTCTCTGCACCTATTTTAGTTTCAAATTACGACGTTTCATATAGAAAATATGCCAATTACTGGAAACGGCAATGGGTCATATTTTGCCCAAACCCCCCTGCAGTTTTCAAAATGTCTGAAATGTCGGAAATTTGACTCCTGAGCGTGATTTTTTTAACCAAATTCTGACTCTCTGCACCTATTTTCAGTTTCAAATTACGACTTTGTATACCGAAAATATGCGCAATTACTGAAAACGGCGATGGGTCATATTTTGCCCAAACCCCCCTGCAGTTTTCAAAATGTCTGAAATGTCGGAAATTTGACTCCTGAGCGTGATTTTTGAGCCGAATTCTGACTCTCTGCACCTATTTTCAATTTCAAATTACGACTTTTTATACCGAAAATATGCCAATTACTGAAAACGGCGATGGGTCATATTTTGACCAGACCCCCCTGCAGTTTTCAAAATCTCTGAAATTTCGAAAATTTGACTCCTGAGCGTGATTTTTGAGCCTAATTCTGACACTCTGCACCTATTTTCAGTTTTAAATTACGAATTTTTATACCGAAAATATGCCAATTACTGAAAACATCGATGGGTCATATTTTGCCCAAAACCCCCTTGCAGTTTTCCAAATGTCTGAAATGTCGGAAATTTGACTCCTGAGCGTGATTTTTTATCCGAATTCTGACTCTCTGCACCTATTTTCAGTTTCAAATTACGACTTTTAATACCGAAAATATGCCAATTACTGACAACGGCGATTGGTCATATTTTGCCCAAACCCCCCTGCAGTTTTCCAAATGTCTGAAATGTCTGAAATTTGACTCCTGAGCGTGATTTTTGAGCCGAATTCTGACTCTCTGCACCTATTTTAGTTTCAAATTACGACGTTTCATATAGAAAATATGCCAATTACTGGAAACGGCAATGGGTCATATTTTGCCCAAACCCCCCTGCAGTTTTCAAAATGTCTGAAATGTCGGAAATTTGACTCCTGAGCGTGATTTTTTTAACCAAATTCTGACTCTCTGCACCTATTTTCAGTTTCAAATTACGACTTTGTATACCGAAAATATGCGCAATTCCTGAAAACGGCGATGGGTCATATTTTGCCCAAACCCCCCTGCAGTTTTCAAAATGTCTGAAATGTCGGAACTTTGACTCCTGAGCGTGATTTTTGAGCCGAATTCTGACTCTCTGCACCTATTTTCAGTTTCAAATTACGACTTTTTATACCGAAAATATGCAAATTACTGAAAACGGCGATGGGTCATATTTTGCCCAAACCCCCCTGCAGTTTTCAAAATGTCTGAAATGTCGGAAATTTGACTCCTGAGCGTGATTTTTGAGCCGAATTCTGACTCTCTGCACCTATTTTCAATTTCAAATTACGACTTTTTATACCGAAAATATGCCAATTACTGAAAACGTCGATGGGTCATATTTTGACCAAACCCCCCTGCAGTTTTCAAAATCTCTGAAATTTCGAAAATTTGACTCCTGAGCGTGATTTTTGAGCCTAATTCTGACACTCTGCACCTATTTTCAGTTTCAAATTACGACTTTTTATACCGAAAATATGCCAATTACTGAAAACATCGATGGGTCATATTTTGCCCAAAACCCCCTTGCAGTTTTCAAAATGTCTGAAATGTCGGAAATTTGACTCCTGAGCGTGATTTTTTATCCGAATTCTGACTCTCTGCACCTATTTTCAGTTTCAAATTACGACTTTTAATACCTAAAATATGCCAATTACTGACAACGGCGATGGGTCATATTTTGCCTAAACCCCCCTGCAGTTTTCCAAATGTCTGAAATGTCTGAAATTTGACTCCTGAGCGTGATTTTTGAGCCGAATTCTGACTCTCTGCACCTATTTTCAGTTTCAAATTACGACGTTTCATATAGAAAATATGCCAATTACTGTAAACGGCGATGGGTCATATTTTGCCCAAACCCCCCTACAGTTTTCAAAATGTCAGAAATGTCGGAAATTTGACTCCTGAGCATGATTTTTTATCCGAATTCTGACTCTTTGCACCTATTTTCACTTTCAAATTACGTCTTTTTATACCGAAAATATGCCAATTACTGAAAACGGCGATGGGTCATATATTGTCCAAACCCCCCTGCAGTTTTCAAAATATCTGAAATGTCGGAAATTTGACTCCTTGCGTGATTTTTGAGCCGAATTCTGACTCTCTGCACTTATTTTCAGTGTCATATTACGACTTTTTACACCGAAAATATGTCAATTACTGAAAACAGCGAAGGGTCATATTTTGCCCAAACCCCCTGCAGTTTTCAAAATGTCTGAAATGTCGGAAATTTGACTCCTGAGCGTGATTTTTGAGCCGAATTCTGACTCTCTGCACCTATTTTCAGTTTCCAATTACGAGTTTTAATACCGAAAATATGCCAATTACTCAAAAAACGACGATGGGTCATATTTTGCCCAAACCCCCCTGCAGTTTTCAAAATGTCTGAAATTTCGGAAATTTGACCCATGAGCGTGATTTTTGAGCCGAATTCTGACTCTCTGCACTTATTTTCAGTGTCAAATTACGACTTTTAATACCGAAAATATGCCAATTACTGAAAACAGCGATGGGTCATATTTTGCACAAACCCCCCTGCAGTTTTCAAAATGTCTGAAATTTCGGAAATTTGACTCCTGAGCTTGATTTTGTATCTGAATTCTGACACTCTGCACCTATTTTCAGTTTCAAATTACGACTTTTTATACCGAAAATCTGCCAATTACTGAAAACGTCGATGGGTCATATATTGTCCAAACCCCCCTGCAGTTTTCAAAATGTCTGAAATGTCGGAAATTTGACTCCTGAGCGTGATTTTTGAGCCGAATTCTGACTCTCTGCACCTATTTTCTGTTTCAAATTACGACCTTTTATACCCAAAATATGCCAATTACTGAAAACGGCGATGGGTCATATTTTGCCCAAACCCCCCTGCAGTTTTCAAAATGTCTGAAATGTCGGAAATTTGACTCCTGAGCGTGATTTTTGAGCCGAATTCTGACTCTCTGCACTTATTTCAGTTTCAAATTACGACTTTTTACACCGAAAATATGCCAATTACTGAAAACGGCGAAGGGTCATATTTTGCCCAAACCCCCTGCAGTTTTCAAAATGTCTGAAATGTCGGAAATTTTACTCCTGAGCGTGATTTTTGAGCCGAATTCTGACTCTCTGCACCTATTTTCAGTTTCAAATAACGACTTTTTATACCGAAAATATGCCAATTACTGAAAACGGCGATGGGTCATATTTTGCCCAAACCCCCCTGCAGTTTTCAAAATGTCTGAAATGTCGGAAATTTGACTCGTGAGCGTGATCTTTGAGCCGAATTCTGACTCTCTGCACTTATTTTCAGTGTCAAATTACGACTTTTTACACCGAAAATATTCCAATTACTCTAAACGGCGAAGGGTCATATTTTGCCCAAACCCCCTGCAGTTTTCAAAATGTCTGAAATGTCGGAAATTTGACTCCTGAGCGTGATTTTTGAGCCGAATTCTGACTCTCTGCACCTATTTTCAGTTTCAAATTACGACTTTTTATACCGAAAATATGCCAATTACTGAAAACGGCGATGGGTCATATTTTGCCCAAACCCCCCTGCAGTTTTCCAAATGTCTGAAATGTCGGAAATTTGACTCCTGAGCGTGATTTTTGAGCCGAATTCTGACTCTCTGCACCTATTTTCAGTTTCAAATTACGACGTTTCATATAGAAAATATGCCAATTACTGTAAACGGCAAGGGGTCATATTTTGCCCAAACCCCCCTGCAGTTTTCAAAATGTCTGAAATGTCGGAAATTTGACTCCTGAGCGTGATTTTTGAACCAAATTCTGACTCTCTGCACCTATTTTCAGTTTCAAATTACGACTTTTTATACCGAAAATATGCCAATTACTGAAAACGGCGATGGGTCATATTTTGCCCAAACCCCTCTGTAGTTTTCAAAATGTCTGAAATGTCGGAAATTTGACTCCTGAGCGAGATTTATGAGCCGAATTCTGACTCTCTGCACCTATTTTCAGTTTCCAATTACGACTTTTTATACCGAAAATATGCCAATTACTAAAAACGACGATGGTTCATATTTTGCCCAAACCCCCCTGCAGTTTTGAAAATGTCTGAAATGTCGGAAATTTGACTCCTGAGCGTGATTTTTTATCCGAATTCTGACTCTCTGCATCTATTTTTAGTTTCAAATTACGACTTTTTATACCGAAAATATGCCAATTACTGAAAACGGCGATGGGTCATATTTTGTCCAAACCCCCCTGCAGTTCTCAAAATGTCTGAAATTTGATTCTTGAGTGTGATTTTTGAGCCGAATTCTGACTCTCTGCACCTATTTTCAGTTTCAAGTTACGACTTTTTATACCGAAAATATGCCAATTAATGAAAACGGCGATGGGTCATATTTTGCCCAAACCCCCCTGCAGTTTTCAAAATGTCTGAAATGTCGGATATTTTACTCCTAAGCGTGATTTTTGAGCCGAATTCTGACTCTCTGCACCTATTTTCAGTTTCCAATTACGACTTTTTATACCGAAAATATGCCAATTACTGAAAACGACGATGGGTCATACTTTGCCCAAACCCCCCTGCAGTTTTGAAAATGTCTGAAATGTCGGAAATTTGACTCCTGAGCGTGATTTTTTATCCGAATTCTGACTCTCTGCACCTATTTTCAGTTTCAAATTACGACTTTTTATACCGAAAATATGCCAATTACTGAAAACGTCAATGGGTCAAATTTTGCCCAAACCCCCCTGCAGTTTTCAAAATGTCTGAAATGTCGGAAATTTGACTCCTGAGCGTGATTTTTGAGCCGAATTCTGACTCTCTGCACCTATTTTCAATTTCAAATTACGACTTTTTATACCGAAAATATGCCAATTACTGAAAACGGCGATGGGTCATATTTTGACCAGACCCCCCTGCAGTTTTCAAAATCTCTGAAATTTCGAAAATTTGACTCCTGAGCGTGATTTTTGAGCCTAATTCTGACACTCTGCACCTATTTTCAGTTTTAAATTACGAATTTTTATACCGAAAATATGCCAATTACTGAAAACATCGATGGGTCATATTTTGCCCAAAACCCCCTTGCAGTTTTCCAAATGTCTGAAATGTCGGAAATTTGACTCCTGAGCGTGATTTTTTATCCGAATTCTGACTCTCTGCACCTATTTTCAGTTTCAAATTACGACTTTTAATACCGAAAATATGCCAATTACTGACAACGGCGATTGGTCATATTTTGCCCAAACCCCCCTGCAGTTTTCCAAATGTCTGAAATGTCTGAAATTTGACTCCTGAGCGTGATTTTTGAGCCGAATTCTGACTCTCTGCACCTATTTTAGTTTCAAATTACGACGTTTCATATAGAAAATATGCCAATTACTGGAAACGGCAATGGGTCATATTTTGCCCAAACCCCCCTGCAGTTTTCAAAATGTCTGAAATGTCGGAAATTTGACTCCTGAGCGTGATTTTTTTAACCAAATTCTGACTCTCTGCACCTATTTTCAGTTTCAAATTACGACTTTGTATACCGAAAATATGCGCAATTACTGAAAACGGCGATGGGTCATATTTTGCCCAAACCCCCCTGCAGTTTTCAAAATGTCTGAAATGTCGGAACTTTGACTCCTGAGCGTGATTTTTGAGCCGAATTCTGACTCTCTGCACCTATTTTCAGTTTCAAATTACGACTTTTTATACCGAAAATATGCAAATTACTGAAAACGGCGATGGGTCATATTTTGCCCAAACCCCCCTGCAGTTTTCAAAATGTCTGAAATGTCGGAAATTTGACTCCTGAGCGTGATTTTTGAGCCGAATTCTGACTCTCTGCACCTATTTTCAGTTTCAAATTACGACTTTTTATACCGAAAATATGCTAATTACTGAAAACGTCAATGGGTCAAATTTTGCCCAAACCCCCCTGCAGTTTTCAAAATGTCTGAAATGTCGGAAATTTTACTCCTGAGCGTGATTTTTGAGCCGAATTCTGACTCTCTGCACCTATTTTCAATTTCAAATTACGACTTTTTATACCGAAAATATGCCAATTACTGAAAACGTCGATGGGTCATATTTTGACCAAACCCCCCTGCAGTTTTCAAAATCTCTGAAATTTCGAAAATTTGACTCCTGAGCGTGATTTTTGAGCCTAATTCTGACACTCTGCACCTATTTTCAGTTTCAAATTACGACTTTTTATACCGAAAATATGCCAATTACTGAAAACATCGATGGGTCATATTTTGCCCAAAACCCCCTTGCAGTTTTCAAAATGTCTGAAATGTTTGAAATTTGACTCCTGAGCGTGATTTTTTATCCGAATTCTGACTCTCTGCACCTATTTTCAGTTTCAAATTACGACTTTTAATACCTAAAATATGCCAATTACTGACAACGGCGATGGGTCATATTTTGCCTAAACCCCCCTGCAGTTTTCCAAATGTCTGAAATGTCTGAAATTTGACTCCTGAGCGTGATTTTTGAGCCGAATTCTGACTCTCTGCACCTATTTTCAGTTTCAAATTACGACGTTTCATATAGAAAATATGCCAATTACTGTAAACGGCGATGGGTCATATTTTGCCCAAACCCCCCTACAGTTTTCAAAATGTCAGAAATGTCGGAAATTTGACTCCTGAGCATGATTTTTTATCCGAATTCTGACTCTTTGCACCTATTTTCACTTTCAAATTACGTCTTTTTATATTGAAAATATGCCAATTACTGAAAACGGCGATGGGTCATATATTGTCCAAACCCCCCTGCAGTTTTCAAAATATCTGAAATGTCGGAAATTTGACTCCTTGCGTGATTTTTGAGCCGAATTCTGACTCTCTGCACTTATTTTCAGTGTCATATTACGACTTTTTACACCGAAAATATGTCAATTACTGAAAACAGCGAAGGGTCATATTTTGCCCAAACCCCCTGCAGTTTTCAAAATGTCTGAAATGTCGGAAATTTGACTCCTGAGCGTGATTTTTGAGCCGAATTCTGACTCTCTGCACCTATTTTCAGTTTCCAATTACGAGTTTTAATACCGAAAATATGCCAATTACTCAAAAAACGACGATGGGTCATATTTTGCCCAAACCCCCCTGCAGTTTTCAAAATGTCTGAAATTTCGGAAATTTGACCCATGAGCGTGATTTTTGAGCCGAATTCTGACTCTCTGCACTTATTTTCAGTGTCAAATTACGACTTTTAATACCGAAAATATGCCAATTACTGAAAACAGCGATGGGTCATATTTTGCACAAACCCCCCTGCAGTTTTCAAAATGTCTGAAATTTCGGAAATTTGACTCCTGAGCTTGATTTTGTATCTGAATTCTGACACTCTGCACCTATTTTCAGTTTCAAATTACGACTTTTTATACCGAAAATCTGCCAATTACTGAAAACGTCGATGGGTCATATATTGTCCAAACCCCCCTGCAGTTTTCAAAATGTCTGAAATGTCGGAAATTTGACTCCTGAGCGTGATTTTTGAGCCGAATTCTGACTCTCTGCACCTATTTTCTGTTTCAAATTACGACCTTTTATACCCAAAATATGCCAATTACTGAAAACGGCGATGGGTCATATTTTGCCCAAACCCCCCTGCAGTTTTCAAAATGTCTGAAATGTCGGAAATTTGACTCCTGAGCGTGATTTTTGAGCCGAATTCTGACTCTCTGCACTTATTTCAGTTTCAAATTACGACTTTTTACACCGAAAATATGCCAATTACTGAAAACGGCGAAGGGTCATATTTTGCCCAAACCCCCTGGAGTTTTCAAAATGTCTGAAATGTCGGAAATTTTACTCCTGAGCGTGATTTTTGAGCCGAATTCTGACTCTCTGCACCTATTTTCAGTTTCAAATTACGACGTTTCATATAGAAAATATGCCAATTACTGTAAACGGCAATGGGTCATATTTTGCCCAAACCCCCCTGCAGTTTTCAAAATGTCTGAAATGTCGGAAATTTGACTCGTGAGCGTGATCTTTGAGCCGAATTCTGACTCTCTGCACTTATTTTCAGTGTCAAATTACGACTTTTTACACCGAAAATATTCCAATTACTCTAAACGGCGAAGGGTCATATTTTGCCCAAACCCCCTGCAGTTTTCAAAATGTCTGAAATGTCGGAAATTTGACTCCTGAGCGTGATTTTTGAGCCGAATTCTGACTCTCTGCACCTATTTTCAGTTTCAAATTACGACTTTTTATACCGAAAATATGCCAATTACTGAAAACGGCGATGGGTCATATTTTGCCCAAACCCCCCTGCAGTTTTCAAAATGTCTGAAATGTCGGAAATTTGACTCCTGAGCGTGATTTTTGAGGCGAATTCTGACTCTGCACTTATTTCAGTTTCAAATTACGACTTTTGACAAAATATGACCCATCGCCGTTTTCAGTAATTGGCATATTTTCGGTATAAAAAGTCGGAATTTGAAACTGAAAATAGGTGCAGAGAGTCAGAATTAGGCTCAAAAATCACGCTCAGGAGTCAAATTTCCGACATTTCAGACATTTTGAAAACTGCAGGGGGGTTTGGGCAAAATATGACCCATCGCCGTTTTCAGTAATTGGCATATTTTCGGTATAAAAAGTCGTAATTTGAAACTGAAAATAGGTGCAGAGAGTCAGAATTCGGCTCAAAAATCACGCTCAGGAGTCAAATTTCCGACATTTCAGACATTTTGAAAACTGCAGGGGGGTTTGGGCAAAATATGACCCATCGCCGTTTTCAGTAATTGGCATATTTTCGGTATAAAAAGTCGTAATTTGAAACTGAAAATAGGTGCAGAGAGTTAGAATTCGGTTCAAAAATCACGCTCAGGAGTCAAGATTCCGACATTTCAGACATTTTGAAAACTGCAGGGGGGTTTGGGCAAAATATGACCCATTGCCGTTTACAGTAATTGGCATATTTTCTATATGAAACGTCGTAATTTGAAACTGAAAATAGGTGCAGAGAGTCAGAATTCGGCTCAAAAATCACGCTCAGGAGTCAAATTTCAGACATTTCAGACATTTGGAAAACTGCAGGGGGGTTTGGGCAAAATATGACCCATCGCCGTTGTCAGTAATTGGCATATTTTCGGTATTAAAAGTCGTAATTTGAAACTGACAATAGGTGCAGAGAGTCAGAATTCGGATAAAAAATCACGCTCAGGAGTCAAATTTCCGACATTTCAGACATTTTGAAAACTGCAAGGGGGTTATGGGCAAAATATGACCCATCGCTGTTTTCAGTAATTGGCATATTTTCGGTATAAAAAGTCGTAATTTGAAACTGAAAATAGGTGCAGAGTGTCAGAATTAGGCTCAAAAATCACGCTCAGGAGTCAAATTTTCGAAATTTCAGAGATTTTGAAAACTGCAGGGGGGTTTGGTCAAAATATGACCCATCGCCGTTTTCAGTAATTGGCATATTTTCGGTATAAAAAGTCGTAATTTGAAACTGAAAATAGGTGCAGAGAGTCAGAATTCGGCTCAAAAATCACGCTCAGGAGTAAAATTTCCGACATTTCAGACATTTTGAAAACTGCAGATGGGTTTGGGCAAAATTTGACCCATTGACGTTTTCAGTAATTGGCATATTTTCGGTATAAAAAGTCGTAATTTGAAACTGAAAATAGGTGCAGAGAGTCAGAATTCGGCTCAAAAATCACGCTCAGGAGTAAAATTTCCGACATTTCAGACATTTTGAAAACTGCAGGGGGTTTGGGCAAAATATGACCCTTCGCCGTTTTCAGTAATTGGCATATTTTCGGTGTAAAAAGTCGTAATTTGAAACTGAAATAAGTGCAGAGAGTCAGAATTCGGCTCAAAAATCACGCTCAGGAGTCAAATTTCCGACATTTCAGACATTTTGAAAACTGCAGGGGGGTTTGGGCAAAATATGACACATCGCTGTTGTCAGTAATTGGCATATTTTCGGTATTAAAAGTCGTAATTTGAAACTGAAAATAGGTGCAGAGAGTCAGAATTCGGATAGAAAATCACGCTCAGGAGTCAAATTTCCGACATTTCAGACATTTTGAAAACTGCAGGGGGGTTTGGGCAAAATATGACCCATCGCTGTTGTCAGTAATTGGCATATTTTCGGTATTAAAAGTCGTAATTTGAAACTGAAAATAGATGCAGAGAATCAGAATTCGGATAGAAAATCACGCTCAGGAGTCAAATTTCCGACATTTCAGACATTTTGAAAACTGCAGGGGGGTTTGGGCAAAATATGACCCATCGCCGTTTTCAGTAATTGGCATATTTTCGGTATAAAAAGTCGTAATTTGAAACTGAAAATAGGTGCAGAGAGTCAGAATTCGGCTCAAAAATCACGCTCAGGAGTCAAATTTCCGACATTTCAGACATTTTGAAAACTGCAGGGGGGTTTCGTCAAAATATGACCCATCGCCGTTTTCAGTAATTTGCATATTTTCGGTATAAAAAGTCGTAATTTGAAACTGAAAATAGGTGCAGAGAGTTAGAATTCGGTTCAAAAATCACGCTCAGGAGTCAAGATTCCGACATTTCAGACATTTTGAAAACTGCGGGGGGGGTTTGGGCAAAATATGACCCATTGCCGTTTACAGTAATTGGCATATTTTCTATATGAAACGTCGTAATTTGAAACTGAAAATTGGTGCAGAGAGTCAGAATTCGGCTCAAAAATCACGCTCAGGAGTCAAATTTCAGACATTTCAGACATTTGGAAAACTGCAGGGGGGTTTGGGCAAAATATGACCCATCGCCGTTGTCAGTAATTGGCATATTTTCGGTATTAAAAGTCGTAATTTGAAACTGACAATAGGTGCAGAGAGTCAGAATTCGGATAAAAAATCACGCTCAGGAGTCAAATTTCCGACATTTCAGACATTTTGAAAACTGCAAGGGGGTTATGGGCAAAATATGACCCATCGATGTTTTCAGTAATTGGCATATTTTCGGTATAAAAAGTCGTAATTTGAAACTGAAAATAGGTGCAGAGTGTCAGAATTAGGCTCAAAAATCACGCTCAGGAGTCAAATTTTCGAAATTTCAGAGATTTTGAAAACTGCAGGGGGGTTTGGTCAAAATATGACCCATCGCCGTTTTCAGTAATTGGCATATTTTCGGTATAAAAATTCGTAATTTGAAACTGAAAATAGGTGCAGAGAGTCAGAATTCGGCTCAAAAATCACGCTCAGGAGTAAAATTTCCGACATTTCAGACATTTTGAAAACTGCAGGGGGGTTTGGGCAAAATTTGACCCATTGACGTTTTCAGTAATTGGCATATTTTCGGTATAAAAAGTCGTAATTTGAAACTGAAAATAGGTGCAGAGAGTCAGAATTCGGCTCAAAAATCACGTTCAGGAGTAAAATTTCCGACATTTCAGATATTTTGAAAACTGCAGGGGGTTTGGGCAAAATATGACCCTTCGCCGTTTTCAGTAATTGGCATATTTTCGGTGTAAAAAGTCGTAATTTGAAACTGAAATAAGTGCAGAGAGTCAGAATTCGGCTCAAAAATCACGCTCAGGAGTCAAATTTCCGACATTTCAGACATTTTGAAAACTGCAGGGGGGTTTGGGCAAAATATGACCCTTCGCCGTTTTCAGTAATTGGCATATTTTGGGTATAAAAAGTCGTAATTTGAAACTGAAAATAGGTGCAGAGAGTCAGAATTCGGCTCAAAAATCACGCTCAGGAATCAAATTTCCGACATTTCAGACATTTTGAAAACTGCAGGGGGTTTGGGCAAAATATGACCCTTCGCCGTTTTCAGTAATTGGAATATTTTCGGTGTAAAAAGTCGTAATTTGACACTGAAAATAAGTGCAGAGAGTCAGAATTCGGCTCAAAAATCACGCTCACGAGTCAAATTTCCGACATTTCAGACATTTTGAAAACTGCAGGAGGGTTTGGGCAAAATATGACCCATCGCCGTTTTCAGTAATTGGCATATTTTCGGTATAAAAGGTCGTAATTTGAAACTGAAAATAGGTGCAGAGAGTCAGAATTCGGTTCAAAAATCACGCTCAGGAGTCAAATTTCCGACATTTCAGACATTTTGAAAACTGCAGGGGGGTTTGGGCAAAATATGACCCATTGCCGTTTACAGTAATTGGCATATTTTCTATATGAAACGTCGTAATTTGAAACTGAAAATAGGTGCAGAGAGTCAGAATTCGGCTCAAAAATCATGCTCAGGAGTCAAATTTTCGACATTTCAGACATTTTGAAAACTGCAGGGGGGTTTGGGCAAAATATGACACATCGCTGTTGTCAGTAATTGGCATATTTTCGGTATTAAAATTCGTAATTTGAAACTGAAAATAGGTGCAGAGAGTCAGAATTCGGATAGAAAATCACGCTCAGGAGTCAAATTTCCGACATTTCAGACATTTTGAAAACTGCAGGGGGGTTTGGGCAAAATATGACCCATCGCCGTTTTCAGTAATTGGCATATTTTCGGTATAAAAAGTCGGAATTTGAAACTGAAAATAGGTGCAGAGTCAGAATTCGGCTCAAAAATCACGCTCAGGAGTCAAATTTCCGACATTTCAGACATTTTGAAAACTGCAGGGGGGTTTGGGCAAAATATGACCCATCGCCGTTTTCAGTAATTGGCATATTTTCGGTATAAAAAGTCGTAATTTGAAACTGAAAATAGGTGCAGAGAGTTAGAATTCGGTTCAAAAATCACGCTCAGGAGTCAAGATTCCGACATTTCAGACATTTTGAAAACTGCAGGGGGGTTTGGGCAAAATATGACCCATTGCCGTTTACAGTAATTGGCATATTTTCTATATGAAACGTCGTAATTTGAAACTGAAAATAGGTGCAGAGAGTCAGAATTCGGCTCAAAAATCACGCTCAGGAGTCAAATTTCAGACATTTCAGACATTTGGAAAACTGCAGGGGGGTTTGGGCAAAATATGACCCATCGCCGTTGTCAGTAATTGGCATATTTTCGGTATTAAAAGTCGTAATTTGAAACTGACAATAGGTGCAGAGAGTCAGAATTCGGATAAAAAATCACGCTCAGGAGTCAAATTTCCGACATTTCAGACATTTTGAAAACTGCAAGGGGGTTATGGGCAAAATATGACCCATCGCTGTTTTCAGTAATTGGCATATTTTCGGTATAAAAAGTCGTAATTTGAAACTGAAAATAGGTGCAGAGTGTCAGAATTAGGCTCAAAAATCACGCTCAGGAGTCAAATTTTCGAAATTTCAGAGATTTTGAAAACTGCAGGGGGGTTTGGTCAAAATATGACCCATCGCCGTTTTCAGTAATTGGCATATTTTCGGTATAAAAAGTCGTAATTTGAAACTGAAAATAGGTGCAGAGAGTCAGAATTCGGCTCAAAAATCACGCTCAGGAGTAAAATTTCCGACATTTCAGACATTTTGAAAACTGCAGAGGGGTTTGGGCAAAATTTGACCCATTGACGTTTTCAGTAATTGGCATATTTTCGGTATAAAAAGTCGTAATTTGAAACTGAAAATAGGTGCAGAGAGTCAGAATTCGGCTCAAAAATCACGCTCAGGAGTAAAATTTCCGACATTTCAGACATTTTGAAAACTGCAGGGGGTTTGGGCAAAATATGACCCTTCACCGTTTTCAGTAATTGGCATATTTTCGGTGTAAAAAGTCGTAATTTGAAACTGAAATAAGTGCAGAGAGTCAGAATTCGGCTCAAAAATCACGCTCAGGAGTCAAATTTCCGACATTTCAGACATTTTGAAAACTGCAGGGGGGTTTGGGCAAAATATGACCCATCGCCGTTTTCAGTAATTGGCATATTTTGGGTATAAAAAGTCGTAATTTGAAACTGAAAATAGGTGCAGAGAGTCAGAATTCGGCTCAAAAATCACGCTCAGGAGTCAAATTTCCGACATTTCAGACATTTTGAAAACTGCAGGGGGTTTGGGCAAAATATGACCCTTCGCCGTTTTCAGTAATTGGAATATTTTCGGTGTAAAAAGTCGTAATTTGACACTGAAAATAAGTGCAGAGAGTCAGAATTCGGCTCAAAAATCAGGCTCACGAGTCAAATTTCCGACATTTCAGACATTTTTAAAACTGCAGGAGGGTTTGGGCAAAATATGACCCATCGCCGTTTTCAGTAATTGGCATATTTTCGGTATAAAAGGTCGTAAATTGAAACTGAAAATAGGTGCAGAGAGTCAGAATTCGGCTCAAAAATCACGCTCAGGAGTCAAATTTCCGACATTTCAGACATTTTGAAAACTGCAGGGGGGTTTGGACAAAATATGTTCCATCGCCGTTTTCAGTAATTGGCATATTTTCGGTATAAAAAGTCGTAATTTGAAACTGAAAATAGGTGCAGAGAGTCAGAATTCGGATAAAAAATCACGCTCAGGAGTCAAATTTCCGACATTTCAGACATTTTCAAAACTGCAGGGGGGTTTGGGCAAAATATGACCCATCGTCGTTTTCAGTAATTGGCATATTTTCGGTATAAAAAGTCGTAATTTGAAACTGAAAATAGGTGCAGAGAGTTAGAATTCGGTTCAAAAATCACGCTCAGGAGTCAAGATTCCGACATTTCAGACATTTTGAAAACTGCAGGGGGGTTTGGGCAAAATATGACCCATTGCCGTTTACAGTAATTGGCATATTTTCTATATGAAACGTCGTAATTTGAAACTGAAAATAGGTGCAGAGAGTCAGAATTCGGCTCAAAAATCACGCTCAGGAGTCAAATTTCAGACATTTCAGACATTTGGAAAACTGCAGGGGGGTTTGGGCAAAATATGACCCATCGCCGTTGTCAGTAATTGGCATATTTTCGGTATTAAAAGTCGTAATTTGAAACTGACAATAGGTGCAGAGAGTCAGAATTCGGATAAAAAATCACGCTCAGGAGTCAAATTTCCGACATTTCAGACATTTTGAAAACTGCAAGGGGGTTATGGGCAAAATATGACCCATCGCTGTTTTCAGTAATTGGCATATTTTCGGTATAAAAAGTCGTAATTTGAAACTGAAAATAGGTGCAGAGTGTCAGAATTAGGCTCAAAAATCACGCTCAGGAGTCAAATTTTCGAAATTTCAGAGATTTTGAAAACTGCAGGGGGGTTTGGTCAAAATATGACCCATCGCCGTTTTCAGTAATTGGCATATTTTCGGTATAAAAAGTCGTAATTTGAAACTGAAAATAGGTGCAGAGAGTCAGAATTCGGCTCAAAAATCACGCTCAGGAGTAAAATTTCCGACATTTCAGACATTTTGAAAACTGCAGAGGGGTTTGGGCAAAATTTGACCCATTGACGTTTTCAGTAATTGGCATATTTTCGGTATAAAAAGTCGTAATTTGAAACTGAAAATAGGTGCAGAGAGTCAGAATTCGGCTCAAAAATCACGCTCAGGAGTAAAATTTCCGACATTTCAGACATTTTGAAAACTGCAGGGGGTTTGGGCAAAATATGACCCTTCACCGTTTTCAGTAATTGGCATATTTTCGGTGTAAAAAGTCGTAATTTGAAACTGAAATAAGTGCAGAGAGTCAGAATTCGGCTCAAAAATCACGCTCAGGAGTCAAATTTCCGACATTTCAGACATTTTGAAAACTGCAGGGGGGTTTGGGCAAAATATGACCCATCGCCGTTTTCAGTAATTGGCATATTTTGGGTATAAAAAGTCGTAATTTGAAACTGAAAATAGGTGCAGAGAGTCAGAATTCGGCTCAAAAATCACGCTCAGGAGTCAAATTTCCGACATTTCAGACATTTTGAAAACTGCAGGGGGTTTGGGCAAAATATGACCCTTCGCCGTTTTCAGTAATTGGAATATTTTCGGTGTAAAAAGTCGTAATTTGACACTGAAAATAAGTGCAGAGAGTCAGAATTCGGCTCAAAAATCAGGCTCACGAGTCAAATTTCCGACATTTCAGACATTTTTAAAACTGCAGGAGGGTTTGGGCAAAATATGACCCATCGCCGTTTTCAGTAATTGGCATATTTTCGGTATAAAAGGTCGTAAATTGAAACTGAAAATTGGTGCAGAGAGTCAGAATTCGGCTCAAAAATCACGCTCAGGAGTCAAATTTCCGACATTTCAGACATTTTGAAAACTGCAGGGGGGTTTGGACAAAATATGTTCCATCGCCGTTTTCAGTAATTGGCATATTTTCGGTATAAAAAGTCGTAATTTGAAACTGAAAATAGGTGCAGAGAGTCAGAATTCGGATAAAAAATCACGCTCAGGAGTCAAATTTCCGACATTTCAGACATTTTCAAAACTGCAGGGGGGTTTGGGCAAAATATGACCCATCGTCGTTTTCAGTAATTGGCATATTTTCGGTATAAAAAGTCGTAATTGGAAACTGAAAATAGGTGCAGAGAGTCAGAATTCGGCTCAAAAATCACGCTCAGGAGTAAAATTTCCGACATTTCAGACATTTTGAAAACTGCAGGGGGGTTTGGGCAAAATTTGACCCATTGACGTTTTCAGTAATTGGCATATTTTCGGTATAAAAAGTCGTAATTTGAAACTGAAAATAGGTGCAGAGAGTCAGAATTCGGCTCAAAAATCACGTTCAGGAGTAAAATTTCCGACATTTCAGACATTTTGAAAACTGCAGGGGGTTTGGGCAAAATATGACCCTTCGCCGTTTTCAGTAATTGGCATATTTTCGGTGTAAAAAGTCGTAATTTGAAACTGAAATAAGTGCAGAGAGTCAGAATTCGGCTCAAAAATCACGCTCAGGAGTCAAATTTCCGACATTTCAGACATTTTGAAAACTGCAGGGGGGTTTGGGCAAAATATGACCCTTCGCCGTTTTCAGTAATTGGAATATTTTCGGTGTAAAAAGTCGTAATTTGACACTGAAAATAAGTGCAGAGAGTCAGAATTCGGCTCAAAAATCACGCTCACGAGTCAAATTTCCGACATTTCAGACATTTTGAAAACTGCAGGAGGGTTTGGGCAAAATATGACCCATCGCCGTTTTCAGTAATTGGCATATTTTCGGTATAAAAGGTCGTAATTTGAAACTGAAAATAGGTGCAGAGAGTCAGAATTCGGTTCAAAAATCACGCTCAGGAGTCAAATTTCCGACATTTCAGACATTTTGAAAACTGCAGGGGGGTTTGGGCAAAATATGACCCATTGCCGTTTACAGTAATTGGCATATTTTCTATATGAAACGTCGTAATTTGAAACTGAAAATAGGTGCAGAGAGTCAGAATTCGGCTCAAAAATCATCCTCAGGAGTCAAATTTTCGACATTTCAGACATTTTGAAAACTGCAGGGGGGTTTGGGCAAAATATGACACATCGCTGTTGTCAGTAATTGGCATATTTTCGGTATTAAAAGTCTTAATTTGAAACTGAAAATAGGTGCAGAGAGTCAGAATTCGGATAGAAAATCACGCTCAGGAGTCAAATTTCCGACATTTCAGACATTTTGAAAACTGCAGGGGGGTTTGGGCAAAATATGACCCATCGCTGTTGTCAGTAATTGGCATATTTTCGGTATTAAAAGTCGTAATTTGAAACTGAAAATAGATGCAGAGAATCAGAATTCGGATAGAAAATCACGCTCAGGAGTCAAATTTCCGACATTTCAGACATTTTGAAAACTGCAGGGGGGTTTGGGCAAAATATGACCCATCGCCGTTTTCAGTAATTGGCATATTTTCGGTATAAAAAGTCGGAATTTGAAACTGAAAATAGGTGCAGAGAGTCAGAATTCGGCTCAAAAATCACGCTCAGGAGTCAAATTTCCGACATTTCAGACATTTTGAAAACTGCAGGGGGGTTTGGGCAAAATATGACCCATCGCCGTTTTCAGTAATTGGCATATTTTCGGTATAAAAAGTCGTAATTTGAAACTGAAAATAGGTGCAGAGAGTTAGAATTCGGTTCAAAAATCACGCTCAGGAGTCAAGATTCCGACATTTCAGAAATTTTGAAAACTGCAGGGGGGTTTGGGCAAAATATGACCCATTGCCGTTTACAGTAATTGGCATATTTTCTATATGAAACGTCGTATTTTGAAACTGAAAATAGGTGCAGAGAGTCAGAATTCGGCTCAAAAATCACGCTCAGGAGTCAAATTTCAGACATTTCAGACATTTGGAAAACTGCAGGGGGGTTTGGGCAAAATATGACCCATCGCCGTTGTCAGTAATTGGCATATTTTCGGTATTAAAAGTCGTAATTTGAAACTGAAAATAGGTGCAGAGAGTCAGAATTCGGCTCAAAAATCACGCTCAGGAGTAAAATTTCCGACATTTCAGACATTTTGAAAACTGCAAGGGGGTTATGGGCAAAATATGACCCATCGCTGTTTTCAGTAATTGGCATATTTTCGGTATAAAAAGTCGTAATTTGAAACTGAAAATAGGTGCAGAGTGTCAGAATTAGGCTCAAAAATCACGCGCAGGAGTCAAATTTTCGAAATTTCAGAGATTTTGAAAACTGCAGGGGGGTTTGGTCAAAATATGACCCATCGCCGTTTTCAGTAATTGGCATATTTTCGGTATAAAAAGTCGTAATTTGAAACTGAAAATAGGTGCAGAGAGTCAGAATTCGGCTCAAAAATCACGCTCAGGAGTAAAATTTCCGACATTTCAGACATTTTGAAAACTGCAGGGGGGTTTGGGCAAAATTTGACCCATTGACGTTTTCAGTAATTGGCATATTTTCGGTATAAAAAGTCGTAATTTGAAACTGAAAATAGGTGCAGAGAGTCAGAATTCGGCTCAAAAATCACGCTCAGGAGTAAAATTTCCGACATTTCAGACATTTTGAAAACTGCAGGGGGTTTGGGCAAAATATGACCCTTCGCCGTTTTCAGTAATTGGCATATTTACGGTGTAAAAATTCGTAATTTGAAACTGAAATAAGTGCAGAGAGTCAGAATTCGGCTCAAAAATCACGCTCAGGAGTCAAATTTCCGACATTTCAGACATTTTGAAAACTGCAGGGGGGTTTGGGCAAAATATGACCCATCGCCGTTTTCAGTAATTGGCATATTTTGGGTATAAAAAGTCGTAATTTGAAACTGAAAATAGGTGCAGAGAGTCAGAATTCGGCTCAAAAATCAGGCTCACGAGTCAAATTTCCGACATTTCAGACATTTTTAAAACTGCAGGAGGGTTTGGGCAAAATATGACCCATCGCCGTTTTCAGTAATTGGCATATTTTCGGTATAAAAGGTCGTAATTTGAAACTGAAAATAGGTGCAGAGAGTCAGAATTCGGCTCAAAAATCACGCTCAGGAGTCAAATTTCCGACATTTCAGACATTTTGAAAACTGCAGGGGGGTTTGGACAAAATATGTTCCATCGCCGTGTTCAGTAATTGGCATATTTTCGGTATAAAAAGTCGTAATTTGAAACTGAAAATAGGTGCAGAGAGTCAGAATTCGGATAAAAAATCACGCTCAGGAGTCAAATTTCCGACATTTCAGACATTTTCAAAACTGCAGGGGGGTTTGGGCAAAATATGACCCATCGTCGTTTTCAGTAATTGGCATATTTTCGGTATAAAAAGTCGTAATTGGAAACTGAAAATAGGTGCAGAGAGTCAGAATTCGGCTCAAAAATCACGCTCAGGAGTAAAATTTCCGAAATTTCAGACATTTTGAAAACTGAAGGGGGTTTGGGCAAAATATGACCCTTCGCTGTTTTCAGTAATTGGCATATTTTCGGTGTAAAAAGTCGTAATATGACACAGAAAATAAGTGCAGAGAGTCAGAATTCGGCTCAAAAATCACGCTCAGGAGTCAAATTTCCGACATTTCAGACATTTTGAAAACTGCATGGGGGTTTGGACAATATATGACCCATCGACGTTTTCAGTAATTGGCAGATTTGTGGTATAAAAAGTCGTAATATGAAACTGAAAATAGGTGCAGAGTGTCAGAATTCAGATACAAAATCAAGCTCAGGAGTCAAATTTCCGAAATTTCAGACATTTTGAAAACTGCAGGGGGGTTTGGGCAAAATATGACCCATTGCCGTTTACAGTAATTGGCATATTTTCTATATGAAACGTCGTAATTTGAAACTGACAATAGGTGCAGAGAGTCAGAATTCGGATAAAAAATCACGCTCAGGAGTCAAATTTCCGACATTTCAGACATTTTGAAAACTGCAAGGGGGTTATGGGCAAAATATGACCCATCGCTGTTTTCAGTAATTGGCATATTTTCGGTATAAAAAGTCGTAATTTGAAACTGAAAATAGGTGCAGAGTGTCAGAATTAGGCTCAAAAATCACGCGCAGGAGTCAAATTTTCGAAATTTCAGAGATTTTGAAAACTGCAGGGGGGTTTGGTCAAAATATGACCCATCGCCGTTTTCAGTAATTGGCATATTTTCGGTATAAAAAGTCGTAATTTGAAACTGAAAATAGGTGCAGAGAGTCAGAATTCGGCTCAAAAATCACGCTCAGGAGTAAAATTTCCGACATTTCAGACATTTTGAAAACTGCAGGGGGGTTTGGGCAAAATTTGACCCATTGACGTTTTCAGTAATTGGCATATTTTCGGTATAAAAAGTCGTAATTTGAAACTGAAAATAGGTGCAGAGAGTCAGAATTCGGCTCAAAAATCACGCTCAGGAGTAAAATTTCCGACATTTCAGACATTTTGAAAACTGCAGGGGGTTTGGGCAAAATATGACCCTTCGCCGTTTTCAGTAATTGGCATATTTTCGGTGTAAAAATTCGTAATTTGAAACTGAAATAAGTGCAGAGAGTCAGAATTCGGCTCAAAAATCACGCTCAGGAGTCAAATTTCCGACATTTCAGACATTTTGAAAACTGCAGGGGGGTTTGGGCAAAATATGACCCATCGCCGTTTTCAGTAATTGGCATATTTTGGGTATAAAAAGTCGTAATTTGAAACTGAAAATAGGTGCAGAGAGTCAGAATTCGGCTCAAAAATCACGCTCAGGAGTCAAATTTCCGACATTTCAGACATTTTGAAAACTGCAGGGGGTTTGGGCAAAATATGACCCTTCGCCGTTTTCAGTAATTGGAATATTTTCGGTGTAAAAAGTCGTAATTTGACACTGAAAATAAGTGCAGAGAGTCAGAATTCGGCTCAAAAATCAGGCTCACGAGTCAAATTTCCGACATTTCAGACATTTTTAAAACTGCAGGAGGGTTTGGGCAAAATATGACCCATCGCCGTTTTCAGTAATTGGCATATTTTCGGTATAAAAAGTCGTAATTTGAAACTGAAAATAGGTGCAGAGTGTCAGAATTAGGCTCAAAAATCACGCGCAGGAGTCAAATTTTCGAAATTTCAGAGATTTTGAAAACTGCAGGGGGGTTTGGTCAAAATATGACCCATCGCCGTTTTCAGTAATTGGCATATTTTCGGTATAAAAAGTCGTAATTTGAAACTGAAAATAGGTGCAGAGAGTCAGAATTCGGCTCAAAAATCACGCTCAGGAGTAAAATTTCCGACATTTCAGACATTTTGAAAACTGCAGGGGGGTTTGGGCAAAATTTGACCCATTGACGTTTTCAGTAATTGGCATATTTTCGGTATAAAAAGTCGTAATTTGAAACTGAAAATAGGTGCAGAGAGTCAGAATTCGGCTCAAAAATCACGCTCAGGAGTAAAATTTCCGACATTTCAGACATTTTGAAAACTGCAGGGGGTTTGGGCAAAATATGACCCTTCGCCGTTTTCAGTAATTGGCATATTTACGGTGTAAAAATTCGTAATTTGAAACTGAAATAAGTGCAGAGAGTCAGAATTCGGCTCAAAAATCACGCTCAGGAGTCAAATTTCCGACATTTCAGACATTTTGAAAACTGCAGGGGGGTTTGGGCAAAATATGACCCATCGCCGTTTTCAGTAATTGGCATATTTTGGGTATAAAAAGTCGTAATTTGAAACTGAAAATAGGTGCAGAGAGTCAGAATTCGGCTCAAAAATCACGCTCAGGAGTCAAATTTCCGACATTTCAGACATTTTGAAAACTGCAGGGGGTTTGGGCAAAATATGACCCTTCGCCGTTTTCAGTAATTGGAATATTTTCGGTGTAAAAAGTCGTAATTTGACACTGAAAATAAGTGCAGAGAGTCAGAATTCGGCTCAAAAATCAGGCTCACGAGTCAAATTTCCGACATTTCAGACATTTTTAAAACTGCAGGAGGGTTTGGGCAAAATATGACCCATCGCCGTTTTCAGTAATTGGCATATTTTCGGTATAAAAGGTCGTAATTTGAAACTGAAAATAGGTGCAGAGAGTCAGAATTCGGCTCAAAAATCACGCTCAGGAGTCAAATTTCCGACATTTCAGACATTTTGAAAACTGCAGGGGGGTTTGGACAAAATATGTTCCATCGCCGTTTTCAGTAATTGGCATATTTTCGGTATAAAAAGTCGTAATTTGAAACTGAAAATAGGTGCAGAGAGTCAGAATTCGGATAAAAAATCACGCTCAGGAGTCAAATTTCCGACATTTCAGACATTTTCAAAACTGCAGGGGGGTTTGGGCAAAATATGACCCATCGTTGTTTTCAGTAATTGGCATATTTTCGGTATAAAAAGTCGTAATTGGAAACTGAAAATAGGTGCAGAGAGTCAGAATTCGGCTCAAAAATCACGCTCAGGAGTAAAATTTCCGAAATTTCAGACATTTTGAAAACTGAAGGGGGTTTGGGCAAAATATGACCCTTCGCTGTTTTCAGTAATTGGCATATTTTCGGTGTAAAAAGTCGTAATATGACACAGAAAATAAGTGCAGAGAGTCAGAATTCGGCTCAAAAATCACGCTCAGGAGTCAAATTTCCGACATTTCAGACATTTTGAAAACTGCATGGGGGTTTGGACAATATATGACCCATCGACGTTTTCAGTAATTGGCAGATTTGTGGTATAAAAAGTCGTAATATGAAACTGAAAATAGGTGCAGAGTGTCAGAATTCAGATACAAAATCAAGCTCAGGAGTCAAATTTCCGAAATTTCAGACATTTTGAAAACTGCAGGGGGGTTTGGGCAAAATATGACCCATTGCCGTTTACAGTAATTGGCATATTTTCTATATGAAACGTCGTAATTTGAAACTGAAAATAGGTGCAGAGAGTCAGAATTCGGCTCAAAAATCACGCTCAGGAGTCAAATTTCAGACATTTCAGACATTTGGAAAACTGCAGGGGGGTTTGGGCAAAATATGACCCATCGCCGTTGTCAGTAATTGGCATATTTTCTATATGAAACGTCGTAATTTGAAACTGAAAATAGGTGCAGAGAGTCAGAATTCGGATAAAAAATCACGCTCAGGAGTCAAATTTCCGACATTTCAGACATTTTGAAAACTGCAAGGGGGTTATGGGCAAAATATGACCCATCGCTGTTTTCAGTAATTGGCATATTTTCGGTATAAAAAGTCGTAATTTGAAACTGAAAATAGGTGCAGAGTGTCAGAATTAGGCTCATAAATCACGCGCAGGAGTCAAATTTTCGAAATTTCAGAGATTTTGAAAACTGCAGGGGGGTTTGGTCAAAATATGACCCATCGCCGTTTTCAGTAATTGGCATATTTTCGGTATAAAAAGTCGTAATTTGAAACTGAAAATAGGTGCAGAGAGTCAGAATTCGGCTCAAAAATCACGCTCAGGAGTAAAATTTCCGACATTTCAGACATTTTGAAAACTGCAGGGGGGTTTGGGCAAAATTTGACCCATTGACGTTTTCAGTAATTGGCATATTTTCGGTATAAAAAGTCGTAATTTGAAACTGAAAATAGGTGCAGAGAGTCAGAATTCGGCTCAAAAATCACGCTCAGGAGTAAAATTTCCGACATTTCAGACATTTTGAAAACTGCAGGGGGTTTGGGCAAAATATGACCCTTCGCCGTTTTCAGTAATTGGCATATTTTCGGTGTAAAAATTCGTAATTTGAAACTGAAATAAGTGCAGAGAGTCAGAATTCGGCTCAAAAATCACGCTCAGGAGTCAAATTTCCGACATTTCAGACATTTTGAAAACTGCAGGGGGGTTTGGGCAAAATATGACCCATCGCCGTTTTCAGTAATTGGCATATTTTGGGTATAAAAAGTCGTAATTTGAAACTGAAAATAGGTGCAGAGAGTCAGAATTCGGCTCAAAAATCACGCTCAGGAGTCAAATTTCCGACATTTCAGACATTTTGAAAACTGCAGGGGGTTTGGGCAAAATATGACCCTTCGCCGTTTTCAGTAATTGGAATATTTTCGGTGTAAAAAGTCGTAATTTGACACTGAAAATAAGTGCAGAGAGTCAGAATTCGGCTCAAAAATCAGGCTCACGAGTCAAATTTCCGACATTTCAGACATTTTTAAAACTGCAGGAGGGTTTGGGCAAAATATGACCCATCGCCGTTTTCAGTAATTGGCATATTTTCGGTATATAAGGTCGTAATTTGAAACTGAAAATAGGTGCAGAGAGTCAGAATTCGGCTCAAAAATCACGCTCAGGAGTCAAATTTCCGACATTTCAGACATTTTGAAAACTGCAGGGGGGTTTGGACAAAATATGTTCCATCGCCGTTTTCAGTAATTGGCATATTTTCGGTATAAAAAGTCGTAATTTGAAACTGAAAATAGGTGCAGAGAGTCAGAATTCGGATAAAAAATCACGCTCAGGAGTCAAATTTCCGACATTTCAGACATTTTCAAAACTGCAGGGGGGTTTGGGCAAAATATGACCCATCGTCGTTTTCAGTAATTGGCATATTTTTGGTATAAAAAGTCGTAATTGGAAACTGAAAATAGGTGCAGAGAGTCAGAATTCGGCTCAAAAATCACGCTCAGGAGTAAAATTTCCGAAATTTCAGACATTTTGAAAACTGAAGGGGGTTTGGGCAAAATATGACCCTTCGCTGTTTTCAGTAATTGGCATATTTTCGGTGTAAAAAGTCGTAATATGACACAGAAAATAAGTGCAGAGAGTCAGAATTCGGCTCAAAAATCACGCTCAGGAGTCAAATTTCCGACATTTCAGACATTTTGAAAACTGCATGGGGGTTTGGACAATATATGACCCATCGACGTTTTCAGTAATTGGCAGATTTGTGGTATAAAAAGTCGTAATATGAAACTGAAAATAGGTGCAGAGTGTCAGAATTCAGATACAAAATCAAGCTCAGGAGTCAAATTTCCGAAATTTCAGACATTTTGAAAACTGCAGGGGGGTTTGGGCAAAATATGACCCATCGCTGTTTTCAGTAATTGGCATATTTTCGGTATTAAAAGTCGTAATTTGACACTGAAAATAAGTGCAGAGAGTCAGAATTCGGCTCAAAAATCACGCTCATGGGTCAAATTTCCGACATTTCAGACATTTTGAAAACTGCAGGGGGGTTTGGGCAAAATATGACCCATCGCCGTTTTCAGTAATTAGCATATTTTCGGTATTAAAAGTCGTAATTGGAAACTGAAAATAGGTGCAGAGAGTCAGAATTCGGCTCAAAAATCACGCTCAGGAGTCAAATTTCCGACATTTCAGACATTTTGAAAACTGCAGGGGGTTTGGGCAAAATACGACCCTTCGCTGTTTTCAGTAATTGACATATTTTCGGTGTAAAAAGTCGTAATATGACACTGAAAACAAGTGCAGAGAGTCAGAATTCGGCTCAAAAATCACGCTCAGGAGTCAAATTTCCGACATTTCAGACATTTTGAAAACTGCAGGGGGGTTTGGGCAAAATATGACCCATCGCTGTTTTCAGTAATTGGCATATTTTCGGTATAAAAAGTCGTAATTTGAAACTGAAAATAGGTGCAGAGAGTCAGAATTCGGCTCAAAAATCACGCTCAGGAGTCATATTTCCGACATTTCAGACATTTTGAAAACTGCAGGGGGGTTTGGGCAAAATATTACCCATCGCCGTTTTCAGTAATTGGCATATTTTCGGTATAAAAAGTCGTAATTTGAAACTGAAAATAGATGCAGAGAGTCAGAATTCGGATAAAAAATCACGCTCAGGAGACAAATTTCCGACATTTCAGACATTTTCAAAACTGCAGGGGGGTTTGGGCAAAATATGAACCATCGTCGTTTTCAGTAATTGGCATATTTTCGGTATAAAAAGTCGTAATTGGAAACTGAAATTTGGTGCAGAGAGTCAGAATTCGGCTCATAAATCTCGCTCAGGAGTCAAATTTCCGAAATTTCAGACATTTTGAAAACTGCAGGGGGTTTGGGCAAAATATGACCCTTCGCTGTTTTCAGTAATTGGCATATTTTCGGTGTAAAAAGTCGTAATATGACACTGAAAATAAGTGCAGAGAGTCAGAATTCGGCTCAAAAATCACGCTCAGGAGTCAAATTTCCGACATTTCAGACATTTTGAAAACTGCAGGGGGGTTTGGGCAAAATATGACCCATCGCCGTTTTCAGTAATTGGCATATTTTCGGTATAAAAAGTCGTAATTTGAAACTGAAAATAGGTGCAGAGAGTCAGAATTCGGCTCAAAAATCACGCTCAGGAGTCAAATTTCCGACATTTCAGACATTTTGAAAACTGCAGGGGGGTTTGGGCAAAATATGACACATCGCTGTTGTCAGTAATTGGCATATTTTCGGTATTAAAGGTCGTAATTTGAAACTGAAAATAGGTGCAGAGAGTCAGAATTCGGATAGAAAATCACGCTCAGGAGTCAAATTTCCGACATTTCAGACATTTTGAAAACTGCAGGGGGGTTTGGGCAAAATATGACCCATCGCTGTTGTCAGTAATTGGCATATTTTCGGTATTAAAAGTCGTAATTTGAAACTGAAAATAGATGCAGAGAATCAGAATTCGGATAGAAAATCACGCTCAGGAGTCAAATTTCCGACATTTCAGACATTTTGAAAACTGCAGGGGGGTTTGGGCAAAATATGACCCATCGCCGTTTTCAGTAATTGGCATATTTTCGGTATAAAAAGTCGTAATTTGAACCTGAAAATAGGTGCAGAGAGTCAGAATTCGGCTCAAAAATCACGCTCAGGAGTCAAATTTCCGACATTTTAGACATTTTGAAAACTGCAGGGGGGTTTGGGCAAAATATGACCCATCGCGGTTTTCAGTAATTGGCATATTTTCGGTATAAAAAGTCGTAATTTGAAACTGAAAATAGGTGCAGAGAGTTAGAATTCGGTTCAAAAATCACGCTCAGGAGTCAAGATTCCGACATTTCAGACATTTTGAAAACTGCAGGGGGGTTTGGGCAAAATATGACCCATTGCCGTTTACAGTAATTGGCATATTTTCTATATGAAACGTCGTAATTTGAAACTGAAAATAGGTGCAGAGAGTCAGAATTCGGCTAAAAAATCACGCTCAGGAGTCAAATTTCAGACATTTCAGACATTTGGAAAACTGCAGGGGGGTTTGGGCAAAATATGACCCATCGCCGTTGTCAGTAATTGGCATATTTTCGGTATTAAAAGTCGTAATTTGAAACTGACAATAGGTGCAGAGAGTCAGAATTCGGATAAAAAATCACGCTCAGGAGTCAAATTTCCGACATTTCAGACATTTTGAAAACTGCAAGGGGGTTATGGGCAAAATATGACCCATCGATGTTTTCAGTAATTGGCATATTTTCGGTATAAAAAGTCGTAATTTGAAACTGAAAATAGGTGCAGAGTGTCAGAATTAGGCTAAAAAATCACGCTCAGGAGTCAAATTTTCGAAATTTCAGAGATTTTGAAAACTGCAGGGGGGTTTGGTCAAAATATGACCCATCACCGTTTTCAGTAATTGGCATATTTTCGGTATAAAAAGTCGTAATTTGAAACTGAAAATAGGTGCAGAGAGTCAGAATTCGGCTCAAAAATCACGCTCAGGAGTAAAATTTCCGACATTTCAGACATTTTGAAAACTGCAGGGGGGTTTGGGCAAAATTTGACCCATTGCCGTTTTCAGTAATTGGCATATTTTCGGTATAAAAAGTCGTAATTTGAAACTGAAAATAGGTGCAGAGAGTCAGAATTCGGCTCAAAAATCACGCTCAGGAGTAAAATTTCCGACATTTCAGACATTTTGAAAATTGCAGGGGGGTTTGGGCAAAATATGACCCTTCGCCTGTTTTCAGTAATTGGCATATTTTCGGTGTAAAAAGTCGTAATTTGAAACTGAAATAAGTGCAGAGAGTCAGAATTCGGCTCAAAAATCACGCCCAGGAGTCAAATTTCCGACATTTCGGACATTTTGAAAACTGCAGGGGGGTTTGGGCAAATTATGACCCATCGCCGTTTTCAGTAATTGGCATATTTTGGGTATAAAAAGTCGTAATTTGAAACTGAAAATAGGTGCAGAGAGTCAGAATTCGGCTCAAAAATCACGCTCAGGAGTCAAATTTCCGCCATTTCAGACATTTTGAAAACTGCAGGGGGTTTGGGCAAAATATGACCCTTCGCCGTTTTCAGTAATTGGAATATTTTCGGTGTAAAAAGTCGTAATTTGACACTGAAAATAAGTGCAGAGAGTCAGAATTCGGCTCAAAAATCAGGCTCACGAGTCAAATTTCCGACATTTCAGACATTTTTAAAACTGCAGGAGGGTTTGGGCAAAATATGACCCATCACCGTTTTCAGTAATTGGCATATTTTCGGTGTAAAAGGTCGTAATTTGAAACTGAAAATAGGTGCAGAGAGTCAGAATTCGGCTCAAAAATCACGCTCAGGAGTCAAATTTCCGACATTTCAGACATTTTGAAAACTGCAGGGGGGTTTGGACAAAATATGTTCCATCGCCGTTTTCAGTAATTGGCATATTTTGGGTATAAAAAGTCGTAATTTGAAACTGAAAATAGGTGCAGAGAGTCAGAATTCGGATAAAAAATCACGCTCAGGGGTCAAATTTCCGACATTTCAGACATTTTCAAAACTGCAGGGGGGTTTGGGCAAAATATGACCCATCGTCGTTTTCAGTAATTGGCATATTTTCGGTATAAAAACTCGTAATTGGAAACTGAAAATAGGTGCAGAGAGTCAGAATTCGGCTCAAAAATCACGCTCAGGAGTCAAATTTCCGAAATTTCAGACATTTTGAAAACTGCAGGGGGTTTGGGCAAAATATGACCCTTCGCTGTTTTCAGTAATTGGCATATTTTCGGTGTAAAAAGTCGTAATATGACACAGAAAATAAGTGCAGAGAGTCAGAATTCGGCTCAAAAATCACGCTCAGGAGTCAAATTTCCGACATTTCAGACATTTTGAAAACTGCAGGGGGGTTTGGACAATATATGACCCATCGACGTTTTCAGTAATTGGCAGATTTTCGGTATAAAAAGTCGTAATATGAAACTGAAAATAGGTGCAGAGTGTCAGAATTCAGATACAAAATCAAGCTCAGGAGTCAAATTTCCGAAATTTCAGACATTTTGAAAACTGCAGGGGGGTTTGGTCAAAATATGACCCATCGCTGTTTTCAGTAATTGGCATATTTTCGGTATTAAAAGTCGTAATTTGACACTGAAAATAAGTGCAGAGAGTCAGAATTCGGCTCAAAAATCACGCTCATGGGTCAAATTTCCGACATTTCAGACATTTTGAAAACTGCAGGGGGGTTTGGGCAAAATATGACCCATCGCCGTTTTCAGTAATTAGCATATTTTCGGTATTAAAAGTCGTAATTGGAAACTGAAAATAGGTGCAGAGAGTCAGAATTCGGCTCAAAAATCACGCTCAGGAGTCAAATTTCCGACATTTCAGACATTTTGAAAACTGCAGGGGGTTTGGGCCAAATATGACCCTTCGCTGTTTTCAGTAATTGACATATTTTCGGTGTAAAAAGTCGTAATATGACACTGAAAATAAGTGCAGAGAGTCAGAATTCGGCTCAAAAATCACGCTCAGGAGTCAAATTTCAGACATTTCAGACATTTTGAAAACTGCAGGGGGGTTTGGGCAAAATATTACCCATCGCCGTTTTCAGTAATTGGCATATTTTCGGTATAAAAAGTCGTAATTTGAAACTGAAAATAGATGCAGAGAGTCAGAATTCGGATAAAAAATCACGCTCAGGAAACAAATTTCCGACATTTCAGACATTTTCAAAACTGCAGGGGGGTTTGGGCAAAATATGACCCATCGTCGTTTTCAGTAATTGGCATATTTTCGGTATAAAAACTCGTAATTGGAAACTGAAAATAGGTGCAGAGAGTCAGAATTCGGCTCAAAAATCACGCTCAGGAGTCAAATTTCCGAAATTTCAGACATTTTGAAAACTGCAGGGGGTTTGGGCAAAATATGACCCTTCGCTGTTTTCAGTAATTGGCATATTTTCGGTGTAAAAAGTCGTAATATGACACAGAAAATAAGTGCAGAGAGTCAGAATTCGGCTCAAAAATCACGCTCAGGAGTCAAATTTCCGACATTTCAGACATTTTGAAAACTGCAGGGGGGTTTGGACAATATATGACCCATCGACGTTTTCAGTAATTGGCAGATTTTCGGTATAAAAAGTCGTAATATGAAACTGAAAATAGGTGCAGAGTGTCAGAATTCAGATACAAAATCAAGCTCAGGAGTCAAATTTCCGAAATTTCAGACATTTTGAAAACTGCAGGGGGGTTTGGTCAAAATATGACCCATCGCTGTTTTCAGTAATTGGCATATTTTCGGTATTAAAAGTCGTAATTTGACACTGAAAATAAGTGCAGAGAGTCAGAATTCGGCTCAAAAATCACGCTCATGGGTCAAATTTCCGACATTTCAGACATTTTGAAAACTGCAGGGGGGTTTGGGCAAAATATGACCCATCGCCGTTTTCAGTAATTAGCATATTTTCGGTATTAAAAGTCGTAATTGGAAACTGAAAATAGGTGCAGAGAGTCAGAATTCGGCTCAAAAATCACGCTCAGGAGTCAAATTTCCGACATTTCAGACATTTTGAAAACTGCAGGGGGTTTGGGCAAAATATGACCCTTCGCTGTTTTCAGTAATTGACATATTTTCGGTGTAAAAAGTCGTAATATGACACTGAAAATAAGTGCAGAGAGTCAGAATTCGGCTCAAAAATCACGCTCAGGAGTCAAATTTCAGACATTTCAGACATTTTGAAAACTGCAGGGGGGTTTGGGCAAAATATGACCCATCGCCGTTTTCAGTAATTGGCATATTTTCGGTATAAAAAGTCGTAATTTGAAACTGAAAATAGGTGCAGAGAGTCAGAATTCGGCTCAAAAATCACGCTCAGGAGTCAAATTTCCGACATTTCAGACATTTTGAAAACTGCAGGGGGGTTTGGGCAAAATATTACCCATCGCCGTTTTCAGTAATTGGCATATTTTCGGTATAAAAAGTCGTAATTTGAAACTGAAAATAGATGCAGAGAGTCAGAATTCGGATAAAAAATCACGCTCAGGAGACAAATTTCCGACATTTCAGACATTTTCAAAACTGCAGGGGGGTTTGGGCAAAATATGAACCATCGTCGTTTTCAGTAATTGGCATATTTTCGGTATAAAAAGTCGTAATTGGAAACTGAAATTTGGTGCAGAGAGTCAGAATTCGGCTCATAAATCTCGCTCAGGAGTCAAATTTCCGAAATTTCAGACATTTTGAAAACTGCAGGGGGTTTGGGCAAAATATGACCCTTCGCTGTTTTCAGTAATTGGCATATTTTCGGTGTAAAAAGTCGTAATATGACACTGAAAATAAGTGCAGAGAGTCAGAATTCGGCTCAAAAATCACGCTCAGGAGTCAAATTTCCGACATTTCAGACATTTTGAAAACTGCAGGGGGGTTTGGGCAAAATATGACCCATCGCCGTTTTCAGTAATTGGCATATTTTCGGTATAAAAAGTCGTAATTTGAAACTGAAAATAGGTGCAGAGAGTCAGAATTCGGCTCAAAAATCACGCTCAGGAGTCAAATTTCCGACATTTCAGACATTTTGAAAACTGCAGGGGGGTTTGGGCAAAATATGACACATCGCTGTTGTCAGTAATTGGCATATTTTCGGTATTAAAGGTCGTAATTTGAAACTGAAAATAGGTGCAGAGAGTCAGAATTCGGATAGAAAATCACGCTCAGGAGTCAAATTTCCGACATTTCAGACATTTTGAAAACTGCAGGGGGGTTTGGGCAAAATATGACCCATCGCCGTTTTCAGTAATTGGCATATTTTCGGTATAAAAAGTCGTAATTTGAACCTGAAAATAGGTGCAGAGAGTCAGAATTCGGCTAAAAAATCACGCTCAGGAGTCAAATTTCCGACATTTTAGACATTTTGAAAACTGCAGGGGGGTTTGGGCAAAATATGACCCATCGCGGTTTTCAGTAATTGGCATATTTTCGGTATAAAAAGTCGTAATTTGAAACTGAAAATAGGTGCAGAGAGTTAGAATTCGGTTCAAAAATCACGCTCAGGAGTCAAGATTCCGACATTTCAGACATTTTGAAAACTGCAGGGGGGTTTGGGCAAAATATGACCCATTGCCGTTTACAGTAATTGGCATATTTTCTATATGAAACGTCGTAATTTGAAACTGAAAATAGGTGCAGAGAGTCAGAATTCGGCTAAAAAAACACGCTCAGGAGTCAAATTTCAGACATTTCAGACATTTGGAAAACTGCAGGGGGGTTTGGGCAAAATATGACCCATCGCCGTTGTCAGTAATTGGCATATTTTCGGTATTAAAAGTCGTAATTTGAAACTGACAATAGGTGCAGAGAGTCAGAATTCGGATAAAAAATCACGCTCAGGAGTCAAATTTCCGACATTTCAGACATTTTGAAAACTGCAAGGGGGTTATGGGCAAAATATGACCCATCGATGTTTTCAGTAATTGGCATATTTTCGGTATAAAAAGTCGTAATTTGAAACTGAAAATAGGTGCAGAGTGTCAGAATTAGGCTAAAAAATCACGCTCAGGAGTCAAATTTTCGAAATTTCAGAGATTTTGAAAACTGCAGGGGGGTTTGGTCAAAATATGACCCATCACCGTTTTCAGTAATTGGCATATTTTCGGTATAAAAAGTCGTAATTTGAAACTGAAAATAGGTGCAGAGAGTCAGAATTCGGCTCAAAAATCACGCTCAGGAGTAAAATTTCCGACATTTCAGACATTTTGAAAACTGCAGGGGGGTTTGGGCAAAATTTGACCCATTGCCGTTTTCAGTAATTGGCATATTTTCGGTATAAAAAGTCGTAATTTGAAACTGAAAATAGGTGCAGAGAGTCAGAATTCGGCTCAAAAATCACGCTCAGAAGTAAAATTTCCGACATTTCAGACATTTTGAAAATTGCAGGGGGGTTTGGGCAAAATATGACCCTTCGCCTGTTTTCAGTAATTGGCATATTTTCGGTGTAAAAAGTCGTAATTTGAAACTGAAATAAGTGCAGAGAGTCAGAATTCGGCTCAAAAATCACGCCCAGGAGTCAAATTTCCGACATTTCGGACATTTTGAAAACTGCAGGGGGGTTTGGGCAAATTATGACCCATCGCCGTTTTCAGTAATTGGCATATTTTGGGTATAAAAAGTCGTAATTTGAAACTGAAAATAGGTGCAGAGAGTCAGAATTCGGCTCAAAAATCACGCTCAGGAGTCAAATTTCCGCCATTTCAGACATTTTGAAAACTGCAGGGGGTTTGGGCAAAATATGACTCTTCGCCGTTTTCAGTAATTGGAATATTTTCGGTGTAAAAAGTCGTAATTTGACACTGAAAATAAGTGCAGAGAGTCAGAATTCGGCTCAAAAATCAGGCTCACGAGTCAAATTTCCGACATTTCAGACATTTTTAAAACTGCAGGAGGGTTTGGGCAAAATATGACCCATCACCGTTTTCAGTAATTGGCATATTTTCGGTGTAAAAGGTCGTAATTTGAAACTGAAAATAGGTGCAGAGAGTCAGAATTCGGCTCAAAAATCACGCTCAGGAGTCAAATTTCCGACATTTCAGACATTTTGAAAACTGCAGGGGGGTTTGGACAAAATATGTTCCATCGCCGTTTTCAGTAATTGGCATATTTTGGGTATAAAAAGTCGTAATTTGAAACTGAAAATAGGTGCAGAGAGTCAGAATTCGGATAAAAAATCACGCTCAGGAGTCAAATTTCCGACATTTCAGACATTTTCAAAACTGCAGGGGGGTTTGGGCAAAATATGACCCATCGTCGTTTTCAGTAATTGGCATATTTTCGGTATAAAAACTCGTAATTGGAAACTGAAAATAGGTGCAGAGAGTCAGAATTCGGCTCAAAAATCACGCTCAGGAGTCAAATTTCCGAAATTTCAGACATTTTGAAAACTGCAGGGGGTTTGGGCAAAATATGACCCTTCGCTGTTTTCAGTAATTGGCATATTTTCGGTGTAAAAAGTCGTAATATGACACAGAAAATAAGTGCAGAGAGTCAGAATTCGGCTCAAAAATCACGCTCAGGAGTCAAATTTCCGACATTTCAGACATTTTGAAAACTGCAGGGGGGTTTGGACAATATATGACCCATCGACGTTTTCAGTAATTGGCAGATTTTCGGTATAAAAAGTCGTAATATGAAACTGAAAATAGGTGCAGAGTGTCAGAATTCAGATACAAAATCAAGCTCAGGAGTCAAATTTCCGAAATTTCAGACATTTTGAAAACTGCAGGGGGGTTTGGTCAAAATATGACCCATCGCTGTTTTCAGTAATTGGCATATTTTCGGTATTAAAAGTCGTAATTTGACACTGAAAATAAGTGCAGAGAGTCAGAATTCGGCTCAAAAATCACGCTCATGGGTCAAATTTCCGACATTTCAGACATTTTGAAAACTGCAGGGGGGTTTGGGCAAAATATGACCCATCGCCGTTTTCAGTAATTAGCATATTTTCGGTATTAAAAGTCGTAATTGGAAACTGAAAATAGGTGCAGAGAGTCAGAATTCGGCTCAAAAATCACGCTCAGGAGTCAAATTTCCGACATTTCAGACATTTTGAAAACTGCAGGGGGTTTGGGCCAAATATGACCCTTCGCTGTTTTCAGTAATTGACATATTTTCGGTGTAAAAAGTCGTAATATGACACTGAAAATAAGTGCAGAGAGTCAGAATTCGGCTCAAAAATCACGCTCAGGAGTCAAATTTCAGACATTTCAGACATTTTGAAAACTGCAGGGGGGTTTGGGCAAAATATGACCCATCGCCGTTTTCAGTAATTGGCATATTTTCGGTATAAAAAGTCGTAATTTGAAACTGAAAATAGGTGCAGAGAGTCAGAATTCGGCTCAAAAATCACGCTCAGGAGTCAAATTTCCGACATTTCAGACATTTTGAAAACTGCAGGGGGGTTTGGGCAAAATATTACCCATCGCCGTTTTCAGTAATTGGCATATTTTCGGTATAAAAAGTCGTAATTTGAAACTGAAAATAGATGCAGAGAGTCAGAATTCGGATAAAAAATCACGCTCAGGAGACAAATTTCCGACATTTCAGACATTTTCAAAACTGCAGGGGGGTTTGGGCAAAATATGACCCATCGTCGTTTTCAGTAATTGGCATATTTTCGGTATAAAAACTCGTAATTGGAAACTGAAAATAGGTGCAGAGAGTCAGAATTCGGCTCAAAAATCACGCTCAGGAGTCAAATTTCCGAAATTTCAGACATTTTGAAAACTGCAGGGGGTTTGGGCAAAATATGACCCTTCGCTGTTTTCAGTAATTGGCATATTTTCGGTGTAAAAAGTCGTAATATGACACAGAAAATAAGTGCAGAGAGTCAGAATTCGGCTCAAAAATCACGCTCAGGAGTCAAATTTCCGACATTTCAGACATTTTGAAAACTGCAGGGGGGTTTGGACAATATATGACCCATCGACGTTTTCAGTAATTGGCAGATTTTCGGTATAAAAAGTCGTAATATGAAACTGAAAATAGGTGCAGAGTGTCAGAATTCAGATACAAAATCAAGCTCAGGAGTCAAATTTCCGAAATTTCAGACATTTTGAAAACTGCAGGGGGGTTTGGTCAAAATATGACCCATCGCTGTTTTCAGTAATTGGCATATTTTCGGTATTAAAAGTCGTAATTTGACACTGAAAATAAGTGCAGAGAGTCAGAATTCGGCTCAAAAATCACGCTCATGGGTCAAATTTCCGACATTTCAGACATTTTGAAAACTGCAGGGGGGTTTGGGCAAAATATGACCCATCGCCGTTTTCAGTAATTAGCATATTTTCGGTATTAAAAGTCGTAATTGGAAACTGAAAATAGGTGCAGAGAGTCAGAATTCGGCTCAAAAATCACGCTCAGGAGTCAAATTTCCGACATTTCAGACATTTTGAAAACTGCAGGGGGTTTGGGCAAAATATGACCCTTCGCTGTTTTCAGTAATTGACATATTTTCGGTGTAAAAAGTCGTAATATGACACTGAAAATAAGTGCAGAGAGTCAGAATTCGGCTCAAAAATCACGCTCAGGAGTCAAATTTCAGACATTTCAGACATTTTGAAAACTGCAGGGGGGTTTGGGCAAAATATGACCCATCGCCGTTTTCAGTAATTGGCATATTTTCGGTATAAAAAGTCGTAATTTGAAACTGAAAATAGGTGCAGAGAGTCAGAATTCGGCTCAAAAATCACGCTCAGGAGTCAAATTTCCGACATTTCAGACATTTTGAAAACTGCAGGGGGGTTTGGGCAAAATATTACCCATCGCCGTTTTCAGTAATTGGCATATTTTCGGTATAAAAAGTCGTAATTTGAAACTGAAAATAGATGCAGAGAGTCAGAATTCGGATAAAAAATCACGCTCAGGAGACAAATTTCCGACATTTCAGACATTTTCAAAACTGCAGGGGGGTTTGGGCAAAATATGAACCATCGTCGTTTTCAGTAATTGGCATATTTTCGGTATAAAAAGTCGTAATTGGAAACTGAAATTTGGTGCAGAGAGTCAGAATTCGGCTCATAAATCTCGCTCAGGAGTCAAATTTCCGAAATTTCAGACATTTTGAAAACTGCAGGGGGTTTGGGCAAAATATGACCTTCGCTGTTTTCAGTAATTGGCATATTTTCGGTGTAAAAAGTCGTAATATGACACTGAAAATAAGTGCAGAGAGTCAGAATTCGGCTCAAAAATCACGCTCAGGAGTCAAATTTCCGACATTTCAGACATTTTGAAAACTGCAGGGGGGTTTGGGCAAAATATGACCCATCGCCGTTTTCAGTAATTGGCATATTTTCGGTATAAAAAGTCGTAATTTGAAACTGAAAATAGGTGCAGAGAGTCAGAATTCGGCTCAAAAATCACGCTCAGGAGTCAAATTTCCGACATTTCAGACATTTTGAAAACTGCAGGGGGGTTTGGGCAAAATATGACCCATCGCCGTTTTCAGTAATTGGCATATTTTTGGTATAAAAAGTCGTAATTTGAAACTGAAAATAGGTGCAGAGAGTCAGAATTCGGTTCAAAAATCACGCTCAGGAGTCAAATTTCCGACATTTCAGACATTTTGAAAACTGCAGGGGGGTTTGGGCAAAATATGACCCATCGCCGTTTACAGTAATTGGCATATTTTCGGTATGAAACGTCGAAATTTGAAACTGAAAATAGGTGCAGAGAGTCAGAAATCGGTTCAAAAATCACGCTCAGGAGTCAAATTTCCGACATTTCAGACATTTTGAAAACTGCAGGGGGGTTTGGGCAAAATATGACCCTTCGCCGTTTTCAGTAATTGGAATATTTTTGGTGTAAAAAGTCGTAATTTGACACTGAAAATAAGTGCAGAGAGTCAGAATTCGGCTCAAAAATCACGCTCAGGAGTCAAATTTCCGACATTTCAGACATTTTGAAAACTGCAGGGGGGTTTGGGCAAAATATGACCCATCGCTGTTTTCAGTAATTGGCATATTTTCGGTATAAAAAGTCGTAATTTGAAACTGAAAATAGGTGCAGAGAGTCAGAATTCGGCTCAAAAATCACGCTCAGGAGTCAAATTTCCGACATTTCAGACATTTTGAAAACTGCAGGGGGGTTTGGGCAAAATATGACCCATCGCCGTTTTCAGTAATTGGCATATTTTCGGTATAAAAAGTCGTAATTTGAAACTGAAAATAGGTGCAGAGAGTCAGAATTCGGTTAAAAAATCACGCTCAGGAGTCAAATTTCCGACATTTCAGACATTTTGAAAACTGCAGGGGGGTTTGGGCAAAATATGACCCATTGCCGTTTACAGTAATTGGCATATTTTCTATATGAAACGTCGTAATTTGAAACTGAAAATAGGTGCAGAGAGTCAGAATTCGGCTCAAAAATCATGCTCAGGAGTCAAATTTCCGACATTTCAGACATTTTGAAAACTGCAGGGGGGTTTGGGCAAAATATGACCCATCGCCGTTTTCAGTAATTGGCATATTTTCGGTATAAAAAGTCGTAATTTGAAACTGAAAATAGGTGCAGAGAGTCAGAATTCGGCTCAAAAATCACGCTCAGGAGTCAAATTTCCGACATTTCAGACATTTTGAAAACTGCAGGGGGGTTTGGGCAAAATATTACCCATCGCCGTTTTCAGTAATTGGCATATTTTCGGTATAAAAAGTCGTAATTTGAAACTGAAAATAGATGCAGAGAGTCAGAATTCGGATAAAAAATCACGCTCAGGAGACAAATTTCCGACATTTCAGACATTTTCAAAACTGCAGGGGGGTTTGGGCAAAATATGAGCCATCGTCGTTTTCAGTAATTGGCATATTTTCGGTATAAAAAGTCGTAATTGGAAACTGAAATTTGGTGCAGAGAGTCAGAATTCGGCTCATAAATCTCGCTCAGGAGTCAAATTTCCGAAATTTCAGACATTTTGAAAACTGCAGGGGGTTTGGGCAAAATATGACCTTCGCTGTTTTCAGTAATTGGCATATTTTCGGTGTAAAAAGTCGTAATATGACACTGAAAATAAGTGCAGAGAGTCAGAATTCGGCTCAAAAATCACGCTCAGGAGTCAAATTTCCGACATTTCAGACATTTTGAAAACTGCAGGGGGGTTTGGGCAAAATATGACCCATCGCCGTTTTCAGT
Organism: Procambarus clarkii; assembly: GCF_040958095.1. Classification (NCBI taxonomy): domain Eukaryota; kingdom Metazoa; phylum Arthropoda; class Malacostraca; order Decapoda; family Cambaridae; genus Procambarus; species Procambarus clarkii. The sequence goes on along the minus strand of NW_027189152.1, from coordinate 1,709,499 downwards.
AATTGGCATATTTTCGGTATAAAAAGTCGTAATTTGAAACTGAAAATAGGTGCAGAGAGTCAGAATTCGGCTCAAAAATCACGCTCAGGAGTCAAATTTCCGACATTTCAGACATTTTGAAAACTGCAGGGGGGTTTGGGCAAAATATGACCCATCGCCGTTTTCAGTAATTGGCATATTTTTGGTATAAAAAGTCGTAATTTGAAACTGAAAATAGGTGCAGAGAGTCAGAATTCGGTTCAAAAATCACGCTCAGGAGTCAAATTTCCGACATTTCAGACATTTTGAAAACTGCAGGGGGGTTTGGGCAAAATATGACCCATCGCCGTTTACAGTAATTGGCATATTTTCGGTATGAAACGTCGAAATTTGAAACTGAAAATAGGTGCAGAGAGTCAGAAATCGGTTCAAAAATCACGCTCAGGAGTCAAATTTCCGACATTTCAGACATTTTGAAAACTGCAGGGGGGTTTGGGCAAAATATGACCCTTCGCCGTTTTCAGTAATTGGAATATTTTTGGTGTAAAAAGTCGTAATTTGACACTGAAAATAAGTGCAGAGAGTCAGAATTCGGCTCAAAAATCACGCTCAGGAGTCAAATTTCCGACATTTCAGACATTTTGAAAACTGCAGGGGGGTTTGGGCAAAATATGACCCATCGCTGTTTTCAGTAATTGGCATATTTTCGGTATAAAAAGTCGTAATTTGAAACTGAAAATAGGTGCAGAGAGTCAGAATTCGGCTCAAAAATCACGCTCAGGAGTCAAATTTCCGACATTTCAGACATTTTGAAAACTGCAGGGGGGTTTGGGCAAAATATGACCCATCGCCGTTTTCAGTAATTGGCATATTTTCGGTATATAAAGTCGTAATTTGAAACTGAAAATAGGTGCAGAGAGTCAGAATTCGGTTAAAAAATCACGCTCAGGAGTCAAATTTCCGACATTTCAGACATTTTGAAAACTGCAGGGGGGTTTGGGCAAAATATGACCCATTGCCGTTTACAGTAATTGGCATATTTTCTATATGAAACGTCGTAATTTGAAACTGAAAATAGGTGCAGAGAGTCAGAATTCGGCTCAAAAATCATGCTCAGGAGTCAAATTTCCGACATTTCAGACATTTTGAAAACTGCAGGGGGGTTTGGGCAAAATATGACACCTCGCTGTTGTCAGTAATTGGCATATTTTCGGTATTAAAAGTCGTAATTTGAAACTGAAAATAGGTGCAGAGAGTCAGAATTCGGATAGAAAATCACGCTCAGGAGTCAAATTTCCGACATTTCAGACATTTTGAAAACTGCAGGGGGGTTTGGGCAAAATATGACCCATCGCTGTTGTCAGTAATTGGCATATTTTCGGTATTAAAAGTCGTAATTTGAAACTGAAAATAGATGCAGAGAATCAGAATTTGGATAGAAAATCACGCTCAGGAGTCAAATTTCCGACATTTCAGACATTTTGAAAACTGCAGGGGGGTTTGGGCAAAATATGACCCATCGCCGTTTTCAGTAATTGGCATATTTTCGGTATAAAAAGTCGTAATTTGAAACTGAAAATAGGTGCAGAGAGTCAGAATTCGGTTCAAAAATCACGCTCAGGAGTCAAATTTCCGACATTTCAGACATTTTGAAAACTGCAGGGGGGTTTGGGCAAAATATGACCCATTGCCGTTTACAGTAATTGGCATATTTTCTATATGAAACGTCGTAATTTGAAACTGAAAATAGGTGCAGAGAGTCAGAATTCGGCTCAAAAATCATGCTCAGGAGTCAAATTTCCGACATTTCAGACATTTTGAAAACTGCAGGGGGGTTTGGGCAAAATATGACCCATCGCCGTTTTCAGTAATTGGCATATTTTCGGTACAAAAAGTCGTAATTTGAAACTGAAAATAGGTGCAGAGAGTCAGAATTCGGCTCAAAAATCACGCTCAGGAGTCAAATTTCCGACATTTCAGACATTTTGAAAACTGCAGGGGGGTTTGGGCAAAATATTACCCATCGCCGTTTTCAGTAATTGGCATATTTTCGGTATAAAAAGTCGTAATTTGAAACTGAAAATAGATGCAGAGAGTCAGAATTCGGATAAAAAATCACGCTCAGGAGACAAATTTCCGACATTTCAGACATTTTCAAAACTGCAGGGGGGTTTGGGCAAAATATGAACCATCGTCGTTTTCAGTAATTGGCATATTTTCGGTATAAAAAGTCGTAATTGGAAACTGAAATTTGGTGCAGAGAGTCAGAATTCGGCTCATAAATCTCGCTCAGGAGTCAAATTTCCGAAATTTCAGACATTTTGAAAACTGCAGGGGGTTTGGGCAAAATATGACCTTCGCTGTTTTCAGTAATTGGCATATTTTCGGTGTAAAAAGTCGTAATATGACACTGAAAATAAGTGCAGAGAGTCAGAATTCGGCTCAAAAATCACGCTCAGGAGTCAAATTTCCGACATTTCAGACATTTTGAAAACTGCAGGGGGGTTTGGGCAAAATATGACCCATCGCCGTTTTCAGTAATTGGCATATTTTCGGTATAAAAAGTCGTAATTTGAAACTGAAAATAGGTGCAGAGAGTCAGAATTCGGCTCAAAAATCACGCTCAGGAGTCAAATTTCCGACATTTCAGACATTTTGAAAACTGCAGGGGGGTTTGGGCAAAATATGACCCATCGCCGTTTACAGTAATTGGCATATTTTCGGTATGAAACGTCGAAATTTGAAACTGAAAATAGGTGCAGAGAGTCAGAAATCGGTTCAAAAATCACGCTCAGGAGTCAAATTTCCGACATTTCAGACATTTTGAAAACTGCAGGGGGGTTTGGGCAAAATATGACCCTTCGCCGTTTTCAGTAATTGGAATATTTTTGGTGTAAAAAGTCGTAATTTGACACTGAAAATAAGTGCAGAGAGTCAGAATTCGGCTCAAAAATCACGCTCAGGAGTCAAATTTCCGACATTTCAGACATTCTGAAAACTGCAGGGGGGTTTGGACAAAATATGACCCATCGTCGTTTTCAGTAATTGGCATATTTTCGGTGTTAAAAGTCGTAATTGGAAACTGAAAATAGGTGCAGAGAGTCAGAATTCGGCTCAAAAATCACGCTCAGGAGTCAAATTTCCGACATTTCAGACATTTTGAAAACTGCAGGGGGGTTTGGACAATATATGACCCATCGCCGTTTTCAGTAACTGGCATATTTTCGGTATAAAAAGACGTAATTTGAAACTGAAAATAGGTGCAGAGAGTCAGAATTCGGATAAAAAATCACGGTCAGGAGTCAAATTTCCGACATTTCAGACATTTTGAAAACTGCAGGGGGGTTTGGACAAAATATGACCCATTGTCGTTTTCAGTAATTGGCATATTTTCGGTATTAAAAGTCGTAATTGGAAACTGAAAATAGGTGCAGAGAGTCAGAATTCGGCTCAAAAATCACGCTCAGGAGTCAAATTTCCGACATTTCAGACATTTTGAAAACTGCAGGGGGTTTGGGCAAAATATGACCCTCCGCTGTTTTCAGTAATTGGCATATTTTCGGTATAAAAAGACGTAATTTGAAACAGAAAATAGGTGCAGAGAGTCAGAATTCGGATAAAAAATCACGCTCAGGAGTCAAATTTCCGACATTTCAGACATTTTGAAAACTGTAGGGGGGTTTGGGCAAAATATGACCCATCGCCGTTTTCAGTAATTGGCAGATTTTCGGTATAAGAAGTCGTAATTGGAAACTGAAAATAGGTGCAGAGAGTCAGAATTCGGCTCAAAAATCACGCTCAGGAGTCAAATTTCCGACATTTCAGACATTTTGAAAACTGCAGGGGGGTTTGGACAATATATGACCCATCGCCGTTTTCAGTAATTGGCAGATTTTCGGTATAAAAATTCGTAATTTGAAACTGAAAATAGGTGCAGAGTGTCAGAATTCAAATACAAAATCAAGCTCAGGAGTCAAATTTCCGACATTTCAGACATTTTCAAAACTGCAGGGGGGTTTGGGCAAAATATGACCCATCGCCGTTTTCAGTAATTGGCATATTTTCGGTATAAAAAGTCGTAATTTGAAACTGAAAATAGGTGCAGAGAGTCAGAATTCGGCTCAAAAATCACGCTCAGGAGTCAAATTTCTGAAATTTCAGACATTTTGAAAACTGCAGAGGGGTTTGGGCAAAATATGACCCTTTGCTGTTTTCAGTAATTGGCATATTTTCGGTGTAAAAAGTCGTAATATGACACAGAAAATAAGTGCAGAGAGTCAGAATTCGGCTCAAAAATCACGCTCAGGAGTCAAATTTCCGACATTTCAGACATTTTGAAAACTGAAGGGGGGTTTGAACAATATATGACCCATCGCCGTTTTCAGTAATTGGCAGATTTTCGGTATAAAAAGTCGTAATTTGAAACTGAAAATAGGTGCAGAGTGTCAGAATTCAGTTACAAAATCAAGCTCAGGAGTCAAATTTCCGAAATTTCAGACATTTTGAAAACTACAGGGGGGTTTGGGCAAAATATGATCCATCGCCGTTTTCAGTAATTGGCAGATTTTCGGTATAAAAAGTCGTAATTTGAAATTGAAAATAGGTGCAGAGAGTCAGAATTCGGCTCAAAAATCAAGGTCAGGATTCAAATTTCCGACATTTCAGACATTCTGAAAACTGCAGGGGGGTTTGGACAAAATATGACCCATCGTCGTTTTCAGTAATTGGCATATTTTCGGTGTTAAAAGTCGTAATTGGAAACTGAAAATAGGTGCAGAGAGTCAGAATTCGGCTCAAAAATCACGCTCAGGAGTCAAATTTCCGACATTTCAGACATTTTGAAAACTGCAGGGGGGTTTGGACAATATATGACCCATCGCCGTTTTCAGTAACTGGCATATTTTCGGTATAAAAAGACGTAATTTGAAACTGAAAATAGGTGCAGAGAGTCAGAATTCGGATAAAAAATCACGGTCAGGAGTCAAATTTCCGACATTTCAGACATTTTGAAAACTGCAGGGGGGTTTGGACAAAATATGACCCATTGTCGTTTTCAGTAATTGGCATATTTTCGGTATTAAAAGTCGTAATTGGAAACTGAAAATAGGTGCAGAGAGTCAGAATTCGGCTCAAAAATCACGCTCAGGAGTCAAATTTCCGACATTTCAGACATTTTGAAAACTGCAGGGGGTTTGTGCAAAATATGACCCTCCGCTGTTTTCAGTAATTGGCATATTTTCGGTATAAAAAGACGTAATTTGAAACAGAAAATAGGTGCAGAGAGTCAGAATTCGGATAAAAAATCACGCTCAGGAGTCAAATTTCCGACATTTCAGACATTTTGAAAACTGTAGGGGGGTTTGGGCAAAATATGACACATCGCCGTTTTCAGTAATTGGCAGATTTTCGGTGTAAAAAGTCGTAATATGACACTGAAAATAAGTGCAGAGAGTCAGAATTCGGCTCAAAAATCACGCTCAGGAGTCAAATTTCCGACATTTCAGACATTTTGAAAACTGCAGGGGGGTTTGGACAATATATGACCCATCGCCGTTTTCAGTAATTGGCATATTTTCGGTATAAAAAGACGTAATTTGAAACAGAAAATAGGTGCAGAGAGTCAGAATTCGGATAAAAAATCACGCTCAGGAGTCAAATTTCCGACATTTCAGACATTTTGAAAACTGTAGGGGGGTTTGGGCAAAATATGACCCATCGCCGTTTTCAGTAATTGGCAGATTTTCGGTATAAGAAGTCGTAATTGGAAACTGAAAATAGGTGCAGAGAGTCAGAATTCGGCTCAAAAATCACGCTCAGGAGTCAAATTTCCGACATTTCAGACATTTTGAAAACTGCAGGGGGGTTTGGACAATATATGACCCATCGCCGTTTTCAGTAATTGGCAGATTTTCGGTATAAAAATTCGTAATTTGAAACTGAAAATAGGTGCAGAGTGTCAGAATTCAAATACAAAATAAAGCTCAGGAGTCAAATTTCCGACATTTCAGACATTTTCAAAACTGCAGGGGGGTTTGGGCAAAATATGACCCATCGCCGTTTTCAGTAATTGGCATATTTTCGGTATAAAAAGTCGTAATTTGAAACTGAAAATAGGTGCAGAGAGTCAGAATTCGGCTCAAAAATCACGCTCAGGAGTCAAATTTCCGAAATTTCAGACATTTTGAAAACTGCAGAGGGGTTTGGGCAAAATATGACCCATCGCCGTTTTCAGTAATTGGCATACTTTCGGTATAAAAAGTCGTAATTTGAAACTGAAGATAGGTGCAGAGAGTCAGAATTCGGCTCAAAAATCACGCTCATTAGTCAAATTTCCGACATTTCAGACATTTTGAAAACTGCAGGGGGGTTTGGGCAAAATATGACCCATCGCCGTTTACAGTAATTGGCATATTTTCGGTATGAAACGTCGAAATTTGAAACTGAAAATAGGTGCAGAGAGTCAGAAATCGGTTCAAAAATCACGCTCAGGAGTCAAATTTCCGACATTTCCGACATTTTGAAAACTGCAGGGGGGTTTGGGCAAAATATGACCCATCGCTGTTTTCAGTAATTGGCATATTTTCGGTAATAAAAGTCGTAATTTGACACTGAAAATAAGTGCAGAGAGTCAGAATTCGGCTCAAAAATCACGCTCAGGAGTCAAATTTCCGACATTTCAGACATTTTGAAAACTGCAGGGGGGTTTGGGCAAAATATTACCCATCGCCGTTTTCAGTAATTGGCATATTTTCGGTATAAAAAGTCGTAATTTGAAACTGAAAATAGGTGCAGAGAGTCAGAATTCGGCTCAAAAATCACGGTCATGAGTCAAATTTCCGACATTTCAGACATTTTGAAAACTGCAAGGGGGTTTTGGGCAAAATATGACCCATCGCCGTTTTCAGTAATTGGCATATTTTCGGTATAAAAAGTCGTAATTGGAAACTGAAAATAGGTGCAGAGTGTCAGAATTAGGCTCAAAAATCACGCTCAGGAGTCAAATTTTCGAAATTTCAGACATTTTGAAAACTGCAGGGGGGTTTGGTCAAAATATGACCCATCGCCGTTTTCAGTAATTGCCATATTTTCGGTATAAAAAGTCGTAATTTGAAACTGAAAATAGGTGCAGAGAGTCAGAATTCGGCTCAAAAATCACGCTCAGGAGTCAAATTTCCGACATTTCAGACATTTTCAAAACTGCAGGGGGGTTTGGGCAAAATATGACCCATCGTCGTTTTCAGTAATTGGCATATTTTCGGTATGAAAGGTCGGATTTGAAACTGAAAATAGGTGCAGAGAGTCAGAATTCGGCTAAAAAATCACGCTCAGGAGTCAAATTTCCGACATTTCAGACATTTTGAAAACTGCAGGGGGGTTTGGTCAAAATATGACCCATCGCCGTTTCCAGTAATTGGCATATTTTCGGTATAAAAAGTCGTAATTTGAAACTGAAAATAGGTGCAGAGAGTCAGAATTCGGCTCAAAAATCACGCTCAGGAGTCAAATTTCCGACATTTCAGACATTTTGAAAACTGCAGGGGGGTTTGGGCAAAATATGACCCATCGCCGTTTTCAGTAATTGGCATATTTTTGGTATAAAAAGTCGTAATTTGAAACTGAAAATAGGTGCAGAGAGTCAGAATTAGGCTCAAAAATCACTCTCAGGAGTCAAATTTTCGAAATTTCAGACATTTTAAAAACTGCAGGGGGGTTTGGTCAAAATATGACCCATCGCCGTTTTCAGTAATTGACATATTTTCGGTATAAAAAGTCGTAATTTGAAACTGAAAATAGGTGCAGAGAGTCAGAATTCGGCTCAAAAATCACGCTCAGGAGTCAAATTTCCGACATTTCAGACATTTTGAAAACTGCAGGGGGTTTGGGCAAAATATGACCCTTCGCCGTTTTCAGTAATTGGCATATGTTCGGTATAAAAAGTCGTAATTTGAAACTGAAAATAGGTGCAGAGAGTCAGAATTCGGATAAAAAATCACGCTCAGGAGTCAAATTTCCGACATTTCAGACATTTTGAAAACTGCATGGGGGTTTTGGGCAAAATATGACCCATCGCCGTTTTCAGTAATTGGCATATTTTCGGTATAAAAAGTCGTAATTTGAAACTGAAAATAGGTGCAGAGAGTCAGAATTCCGCTCAAAAATCACGCTCAGGAGTAAAATTTCCGACATTTCAGACATTTTGAAAACTGCAGGGGGGTTTGGGCAAAATATGACCAATCGCTGTTTACAGTAATTGGCATATTTTCGGTATGAAAGGTCGGATTTGAAACTGAAAATAGGTGCAGAGAGTCAGAATTCGGCTAAAAAATCACGCTCAGGAGTCAAATTTCCGACATTTCAGACATTTTGAAAACTGCAGGGGGGTTTGTGCAAAATATGACCCATCGCCGTTTCCAGTATTTGGCATATTTTCGGTATAAAAAGTCGTAATTTGAAACTGAAAATAGGTGCAGAGAGTCAGAATTCGGCTCAAAAATCACGCTCAGGAGTCAAATTTCCGACATTTCAGACATTTTGAAAACTGCAGGGGGGTTTGGGCAAAATATGACCCATCGCCGTTTTCAGTAATTGGCATATTTTCGGTATAAAAAGTCGTAATTTGAAACTGAAAATAGGTGCAGAGAGTCAGAATTCGGCTCAAAAATCACGCTCAGGAGTCAAATTTCCGACATTTCAGACATTTTGAAAACTGCAGGGGGTTTGGGCAAAATATGACCCTTCGCCGTTTTCAGTAATTATCATATTTTCGGTGTAAAAAGTCGTAATTTGACACTGAAAATAAGTGCAGAGAGTCAGAATTCGGCTCAAAAATCACGCTCAGGAGTCAAATTTCCGACATTTCAGACATTTTGAAAACTGCAGGGGGGTTTGGGCAAAATTTGACCCATCGCCGTTTTCAGTAATTGGCATATTTTCGGTATAAAAAGTCGTAATTTGAAACTGAAAATAGGTGCAGAGAGTCAGAATTCGGCTCAAAAATCACGCTCAGGAGTCAAATTTCCGACATTTCAGACATTTTGAAAACTGCAGGGGGGTTTTTACAAAATACGACCCATCGCCGTTTTCAGTAATTGGCATATTTTCGGTATAAAAATTCGTAATTTGAAACTGAAAATAGATGCAGAGAGTCAGAATTCGGATAAAAAATCACGCTCAGGAGTCAAATTTCCGACATTTCAGACATTTTCAAAACTGCAGGGGGGTTTGGGCAAAATATGACCCATCGCCGTTTTCAGTAATTGGCATATGTTCGGTATAAAAAGTCGTAATTTGAAACTGAAAATAGGTGCAGAGAGTCAGAATTCGGATAAAAAATCACGCTCAGGAGTCAAATTTCCGACATTTCAGACATTTTGAAAACTGCAAGGGGGTTTTGGGCAAAATATGACCCATCGCCGTTTTCAGTAATTGGCATATTTTCGGTATAAAAAGTCGTAATTTGAAACTGAAAATAGGTGCAGAGTGTCAGAATTAGGCTCAAAAATCACGCTCAGGAGTCAAATTTTCGAAATTTCAGACATTTTGAAAACTGCAGGGGGGTTTGGGCAAAATATGACCCATCGCCGTTTACAGTAATTGGCATATTTTCGGTATGAAACGTCGAAATTTGAAACTGAAAATAGGTGCAGAGAGTCAGAAATCGGTTCAAAAATCACGCTCAGGAGTCAAATTTCCGACATTTCCGACATTTTGAAAACTGCAGGGGGGTTTGGGCAAAATATGACCCATCGCTGTTTTCAGTAATTGGCATATTTTCGGTATTAAAAGTCGTAATTTGACACTGAAAATAAGTGCAGAGAGTCAGAATTCGGCTCAAAAATCACGCTCAGGAGTCAAATTTCCGACATTTCAGACATTTTTTAAAACTGCAGGGGGGTTTGGACAATATATGACCCATCGCCGTTTTCAGTAATTGGCAGATTTTCGGTATAAAAATTCGTAATTTGAAACTGAAAATAGGTGCAGAGTGTCAGAATTCAGATACAAAATCAAGCTCAGGAGTCAAATTTCCGACATTTCAGACATTTTCAAAACTGCAGGGGGGTTTGGGCAAAATATGACCCATCGCCGTTTTCAGTAATTGGCATATTTTCGGTATAAAAAGTCGTAATTTGAAACTGAAAATAGGTGCAGAGAGTCAGAATTCGGCTCAAAAATCACGCTCAGGAGTCAAATTTCCGAAATTTCAGACATTTTGAAAACTGCAGGGGGGGTTTGGGCAAAATATGACCCATCACCGTTTTCAGTAATTGGCATACTTTCGGTATAAAAAGTCGTAATTTGAAACTGAAGATAGGTGCAGAGAGTCAGAATTCGGCTCAAAAATCACGCTCAGGAGTCAAATTTCCGACATTTCAGACATTTTGAAAACTGCAGGGGGGTTTGGGCAAAATAAGACCCATCGCCGTTTACAGTAATTGGCATATTTTCGATATGAAACGTCGAAATTTGAAACTGAAAATAGGGGCAGAGAGTCAGAAATCGGTTCAAAAATCACGCTCTGGAGTCAAATTTCCGACATTTCAGACATTTTGAAAACTGCAGGGGGGTTTGGGCAAAATATGACCCTTCGCCGTTTTCAGTAATTGGCATATTTTCGGTGTAAAAAGTCGTAATTTGACACTGAAAATAAGTGCACAGAGTCAGAATTCGGCTCAAAAATCACGCTCAGGAGTCAAATTTCCGACATTTCAGACATTTTGAAAACTGCAGGGGGGTTTGGGCAAAATATGACCCATCGCTGTTTACAGTAATTGGCATATTTTCGGTATGAAAGGTCGGATTTGAAACTGAAAATAGGTGCAGAGAGTCAGAATTCGGCTAAAAAATCACGCTCAGGAGTCAAATTTCCGACATTTCAGACATTTTGAAAACTGCAGGGGGGTTTGTGCAAAATATGACCCATCGCCGTTTCCAGTAATTGGCATATTTTCGGTATAAAAAGTCGTAATTTGAAACTGAAAATAGGTGCAGAGAGTCAGAATTCGGCTCAAAAATCACGCTCAGGAGTCAAATTTCCGACATTTCAGACATTTTGAAAACTGCAGGGGGGTTTTGGGCAAAATATGACCCATCGCCGTTTTCAGTAATTGGCATATTTTCGGTATAAAAAGTCGTAATTTGAAACTGAAAATAGGTGCAGAGTGTCAGAATTAGGCTCAAAAATCACGCTCAGGAGTCAAATTTTCGAAATTTCAGACATTTTGAAAACTGCAGGGGGGTTTGGGCAAAATATGACCCATCGCCGTTTACAGTAATTGGCATATTTTCGGTATGAAACGTCGAAATTTGAAACTGAAAATAGGTGCAGAGAGTCAGAGATCGGTTCAAAAATCACGCTCAGGAGTCAAATTTCCGACATTTCAGACATTTTGAAAACTGCAGGGGGGTTTGGGCAAAATATGACCCATCGCCGTTTACAGTAATTGGCATATTTTCGGTATGAAACGTTGAAATTTGAAACTGAAAATAGGTGCAGAGAGTCAGAAATCGGTTCAAAAATCACGCTCAGGAGTCAAATTTCCGACATTTCCGACATTTTGAAAACTGCAGGGGGGTTTGGGCAAAATATGACCCATCGCTGTTTTCAGTAATTGGCATATTTTCGGTATTAAAAGTCGTAATTTGACACTGAAAATAAGTGCAGAGAGTCAGAATTCGGCTCAAAAATCACGCTCAGGAGTCAAATTTCCGACATTTCAGATATTTTTTAAAACTGCAGGGGGGTTTGGACAATATATGACCCATCGCCGTTTTCAGTAATTGGCAGATTTTCGGTATAAAAATTCGGAATTTGAAACTGAAAATAGGTGCAGAGTGTCAGAATTCAGATACAAAATCAAGCTCAGGAGTCAAATTTCCGACATTTCAGACATTTTCAAAACTGCAGGGGGGTTTGGGCAAAATATGACCCATCGCCGTTTTCAGTAATTGGCATATTTTCGGTATAAAAAGTCGTAATTTGAAACTGAAAATAGGTGCAGAGAGTCAGAATTCGGCTCAAAAATCACGCTCAGGAGTCAAATTTCCGAAATTTCAGACATTTTGAAAACTGCAGGGGGGGTTTGGGCAAAATATGACCCATCGCCGTTTTCAGTAATTGGCATACTTTCGGTATAAAAAGTCGTAATTTGAAACTGAAGATAGGTGCAGAGAGTCAGAATTCGGCTCAAAAATCACGCTCAGGAGTCAAATTTCCGACATTTCAGACATTTTGAAAACTGCAGGGGGGTTTGGGCAAAATAAGACCCATCGCCGTTTACAGTAATTGGCATATTTTCGATATGAAACGTCGAAATTTGAAACTGAAAATAGGGGCAGAGAGTCAGAAATCGGTTCAAAAATCACGCTCTGGAGTCAAATTTCCGACATTTCAGACATTTTGAAAACTGCAGGGGGGTTTGGGCAAAATATGACCCTTCGCCGTTTTCAGTAATTGGCATATTTTCGGTGTAAAAAGTCGTAATTTGACACTGAAAATAAGTGCACAGAGTCAGAATTCGGCTCAAAAATCACGCTCAGGAGTCAAATTTCCGACATTTCAGACATTTTGAAAACTGCAGGGGGGTTTGGGCAAAATATGACCCATCGCTGTTTACAGTAATTGGCATATTTTCGGTATGAAAGGTCGGATTTGAAACTGAAAATAGGTGCAGAGAGTCAGAATTCGGCTAAAAAATCACGCTCAGGAGTCAAATTTCCGACATTTCAGACATTTTGAAAACTGCAGGGGGGTTTGTGCAAAATATGACCCATCGCCGTTTCCAGTATTTGGCATATTTTCGGTATAAAAGTCGTAATTTGAAACTGAAAATAGGTGCAGAGAGTCAGAATTAGGCTCAAAAATCACGCTCAGGAGTCAAATTTCCGACATTTCAGACATTTTGAAAACTGCAGGGGGGTTTGGGCAAAATATGACCCATCGCCGTTTTCAGTAATTGGCATATTTTCGGTATAAAAAGTCGTAATTTGAAACTGAAAATAGGTGCAGAGAGTCAGAATTAGGCTCAAAAATCACGCTCAGGAGTCAAATTTTCGAAATTTCAGACATTTTGAAAACTGCAGGGGGGTTTGGTCAAAATATGACCCATCGCCGTTTTCAGTAATTGACATATTTTCGGTATAAAAAGTCGTAATTTGAAACTAAAAATAGGTGCAGAGAGTCAGAATTCGGCTCAAAAATCACGCTCAGGAGTCAAATTTCCGACATTTCAGACATTTTGAAAACTGCAAGGGGGTTTGGGCAAAATATGACCCTTCGCCGTTTTCAGTAATTATCATATTTTCGGTGTAAAAAGTCGTAATTTGACACTGAAAATAAGTGCAGAGAGTCAGAATTCGGCTCAAAAATCACGCTCAGGAGTCAAATTTCCGACATTTCAGACATTTTCAAAACTGCAGGGGGGTTTGGGCAAAATATGACCCATCGTCGTTTTCAGTAATTGGCATATTTTCGGTATAAAAAGTCGTAATTTGAAACTGAAAATAGGTGCAGAGAGTCAGAATTCGGCTTAAAATCACGCTCAGGAGTCAAATTTCCGAAATTTCAGACATTTTGAAAACTGCAGGGGGTTTGGGCAAAATATGACCCTTCGCTGTTTTCAGTAATTGGCATATTTTCGGTGTAAAAAGTTGTAATATGACACTGAAAATAAGTGCAGAGTCAGAATTCGGCTCAAAAATCACGCTCAGGAGTCAAATTTCCGACATTTCAGACATTTTGAAAACTGCAGGGGGGTTTGGACAATATATGACCCATCGCCGTTTTCAGTAATTGGCAGATTTTCGGTATAAAAATTCGTAATTTGAAACTGAAAATAGGTGCAGAGTGTCAGAATTCAGATACAAAATCAAGCTCAGGAGTCAAATTTCCGACATTTTAGACATTTTCAAAACTGCAGGGGGGTTTGGGCAAAATATGACCAATCGCCGTTTTCAGTAATTGGCATATTTTCGGTATAAAAAGTCGTAATTTGAAACTGAAAATAGGTGCAGAGAGTCAGAATTCGGCTCAAAAATCACGCTCAGGAGTCAAATTTCCGAAATTTCAGACATTTTGAAAACTGCAGGGGGGTTTGGGCAAAATATGACCCATCGCCGTTTTCAGTAATTGGCATACTTTCGGTATAAAAAGTCGTAATTTGAAACTGAAGATAGGTGCAGAGAGTCAGAATTCGGCTCAAAAATCACGCTCAGGAGTCAAATTTCCGACATTTCAGACATTTTGAAAACTGCAGGGGGGTTTGGGCAAAATAAGACCCATCGCCGTTTACAGTAATTGGCATATTTTCGGTATGAAACTTCGAAATTTGAAACTGAAAATAGGTGCTGAGAATCAGAAATCGGTTCAAAAATCACGCTCTGGAGTCAAATTTCCGACATTTCAGACATTTTGAAAACTGCAGGGGGTTGGGCAAAATATGACCCTTCGCCGTTTTCAGTAATTGGCATATTTTCGGTGTAAAAAGTCGTAATTTGACACTGAAAATAAGTGCACAGAGTCAGAATTCGGCTCAAAAATCACGCTCAGGAGTCAAATTTCCGACATTTCAGACATTTTGAAAACTGCAGGGGGGTTTGGGCAAAATATGACCCATCGCTGTTTACAGTAATTGGCATATTTTCGGTATGAAAGGTCGGATTTGAAACTGAAAATAGGTGCAGAGAGTCAGAATTCTGCTAAAAAATCACGCTCAGGAGTCAAATTTCCGACATTTCAGACATTTTGAAAACTGCAGGGGGGTTTGTGCAAAATATGACCCATCGCCGTTTCCAGTAATTGGCATATTTTCGGTATAAAAAGTCGTAATTTGAAACTGATAATAGGTGCATAGAGTCAGAATTCGGCTCAAAAATCACGCTCAGGAGTCAAATTTCCGACATTTCAGACATTTTGAAAACTGCAGGGGGGTTTGGGCAAAATATGACCCATCGCCGTTTTCAGTAATTGGCATATTTTCGGTATAAAAATTCGTAATTTGAAACTGAAAATAGGTGCAGAGAGTCAGAATTAGGCTCAAAAATCACTCTCAGGAGTCAAATTTTCGAAATTTCAGACATTTTGAAAACTGCAGGGGGGTTTGGTCAAAATATGACCCATCGCCGTTTTCAGTAATTGACATATTTTCGGTATGAAAGGCCGGATTTGAAACTGAAAATAGGTGCAGAGAGTCAGAATTCGGCTAAAAAATCACGCTCAGGAGTCAAATTTCCGACATTTCAGACATTTTGAAAACTGCAGGGGGGTTTGTGCAAAATATGACCCATCGCCGTTTCCAGTAATTGGCATATTTTCGGTATAAAAAGTCGTAATTTGAAGCTGAAAATAGGTGCAGAGAGTCAGAAATCGGTTCAAAAATCACGCTCAGGAGTCAAATTTCCGACATTTCAGACATTTTGAAAAATGCAGGGGGGTTTGGGCAAAATATGACCCATCGCCGTTTTCAGTAATTGGCATACTTTCGGTATAAAAAGTCGTAATTTGAAACTGAAGATAGGTGCAGAGAGTCAGAATTCGGCTCAAAAATCACGCTCAGGAGTCAAATTTCCGACATTTCAGACATTTTGAAAACTGCAGGGGGGTTTGGGCAAAATAAGACCCATCGCCGTTTACAGTAATTGGCATATTTTCGGTATGAAACTTCGAAATTTGAAACTGAAAATAGGTGCTGAGAATCAGAAATCGGTTCAAAAATCACGCTCTGGAGTCAAATTTCCGACATTTCAGACATTTTGAAAACTGCAGGGGGGTTTGGGCAAAATATGACCCATCGCCGTTTTCAGTAATTGGCATATTTTCGGTATAAAAAGTCGTAATTTGAAACTGAAAATAGGTGCAGAGAGTCAGAATTAGGCTCAAAAATCACGCTCAGGAGTCAAATTTTCGAAATTTCAGACATTTTGAAAACTGCAGGGGGGTTTGGTCAAAATATGACCCATCGCCGTTTTCAGTAATTGACATATTTTCGGTATAAAAAGTCGTAATTTGAAACTAAAAATAGGTGCAGAGAGTCAGAATTCGGCTCAAAAATCACGCTCAGGAGTCAAATTTCCGACATTTCAGACATTTTGAAAACTGCAAGGGGGTTTGGGCAAAATATGACCCTTCGCCGTTTTCAGTAATTATCATATTTTCGGTGTAAAAAGTCGTAATTTGACACTGAAAATAAGTGCAGAGAGTCAGAATTCGGCTCAAAAATCACGCTCAGGAGTCAAATTTCCGACATTTCAGACATTTTCAAAACTGCAGGGGGGTTTGGGCAAAATATGACCCATCGTCGTTTTCAGTAATTGGCATATTTTCGGTATAAAAAGTCGTAATTTGAAACTGAAAATAGGTGCAGAGAGTCAGAATTCGGCTTAAAATCACGCTCAGGAGTCAAATTTCCGAAATTTCAGACATTTTGAAAACTGCAGGGGGTTTGGGCAAAATATGACCCTTCGCTGTTTTCAGTAATTGGCATATTTTCGGTGTAAAAAGTTGTAATATGACACTGAAAATAAGTGCAGAGTCAGAATTCGGCTCAAAAATCACGCTCAGGAGTCAAATTTCCGACATTTCAGACATTTTGAAAACTGCAGGGGGGTTTGGACAATATATGACCCATCGCCGTTTTCAGTAATTGGCAGATTTTCGGTATAAAAATTCGTAATTTGAAACTGAAAATAGGTGCAGAGTGTCAGAATTCAGATACAAAATCAAGCTCAGGAGTCAAATTTCCGACATTTTAGACATTTTCAAAACTGCAGGGGGGTTTGGGCAAAATATGACCAATCGCCGTTTTCAGTAATTGGCATATTTTCGGTATAAAAAGTCGTAATTTGAAACTGAAAATAGGTGCAGAGAGTCAGAATTCGGCTCAAAAATCACGCTCAGGAGTCAAATTTCCGAAATTTCAGACATTTTGAAAACTGCAGGGGGGTTTGGGCAAAATATGACCCATCGCCGTTTTCAGTAATTGGCATACTTTCGGTATAAAAAGTCGTAATTTGAAACTGAAGATAGGTGCAGAGAGTCAGAATTCGGCTCAAAAATCACGCTCAGGAGTCAAATTTCCGACATTTCAGACATTTTGAAAACTGCAGGGGGGTTTGGGCAAAATAAGACCCATCGCCGTTTACAGTAATTGGCATATTTTCGGTATGAAACTTCGAAATTTGAAACTGAAAATAGGTGCTGAGAATCAGAAATCGGTTCAAAAATCACGCTCTGGAGTCAAATTTCCGACATTTCAGACATTTTGAAAACTGCAGGGGGGTTTGGGCAAAATATGACCCTTCGCCGTTTTCAGTAATTGGCATATTTTCGGTGTAAAAAGTCGTAATTTGACACTGAAAATAAGTGCACAGAGTCAGAATTCGGCTCAAAAATCACGCTCAGGAGTCAAATTTCCGACATTTCAGACATTTTGAAAACTGCAGGGGGGTTTGGGCAAAATATGACCCATCGCTGTTTACAGTAATTGGCATATTTTCGGTATGAAAGGTCGGATTTGAAACTGAAAATAGGTGCAGAGAGTCAGAATTCTGCTAAAAAATCACGCTCAGGAGTCAAATTTCCGACATTTCAGACATTTTGAAAACTGCAGGGGGGTTTGTGCAAAATATGACCCATCGCCGTTTCCAGTAATTGGCATATTTTCGGTATAAAAAGTCGTAATTTGAAACTGATAATAGGTGCATAGAGTCAGAATTCGGCTCAAAAATCACGCTCAGGAGTCAAATTTCCGACATTTCAGACATTTTGAAAACTGCAGGGGGGTTTGGGCAAAATATGACCCATCGCCGTTTTCAGTAATTGGCATATTTTCGGTATAAAAATTCGTAATTTGAAACTGAAAATAGGTGCAGAGAGTCAGAATTAGGCTCAAAAATCACTCTCAGGAGTCAAATTTTCGAAATTTCAGACATTTTGAAAACTGCAGGGGGGTTTGGTCAAAATATGACCCATCGCCGTTTTCAGTAATTGACATATTTTCGGTATGAAAGGCCGGATTTGAAACTGAAAATAGGTGCAGAGAGTCAGAATTCGGCTAAAAAATCACGCTCAGGAGTCAAATTTCCGACATTTCAGACATTTTGAAAACTGCAGGGGGGTTTGTGCAAAATATGACCCATCGCCGTTTCCAGTAATTGGCATATTTTCGGTATAAAAAGTCGTAATTTGAAGCTGAAAATAGGTGCAGAGAGTCAGAAATCGGTTCAAAAATCACGCTCAGGAGTCAAATTTCCGACATTTCAGACATTTTGAAAAATGCAGGGGGGTTTGGGCAAAATATGACCCATCGCCGTTTTCAGTAATTGGCATACTTTCGGTATAAAAAGTCGTAATTTGAAACTGAAGATAGGTGCAGAGAGTCAGAATTCGGCTCAAAAATCACGCTCAGGAGTCAAATTTCCGACATTTCAGACATTTTGAAAACTGCAGGGGGGTTTGGGCAAAATAAGACCCATCGCCGTTTACAGTAATTGGCATATTTTCGGTATGAAACTTCGAAATTTGAAACTGAAAATAGGTGCTGAGAATCAGAAATCGGTTCAAAAATCACGCTCTGGAGTCAAATTTCCGACATTTCAGACATTTTGAAAACTGCAGGGGGGTTTGGGCAAAATATGACCCTTCGCCGTTTTCAGTAATTGGCATATTTTCGGTGTAAAAAGTCGTAATTTGACACTGAAAATAAGTGCACAGAGTCAGAATTCGGCTCAAAAATCACGCTCAGGAGTCAAATTTCCGACATTTCAGACATTTTGAAAACTGCAGGGGGGTTTGGGCAAAATATGACCCATCGCTGTTTACAGTAATTGGCATATTTTCGGTATGAAAGGTCGGATTTGAAACTGAAAATAGGTGCAGAGAGTCAGAATTCTGCTAAAAAATCACGCTCAGGAGTCAAATTTCCGACATTTCAGACATTTTGAAAACTGCAGGGGGGTTTGTGCAAAATATGACCCATCGCCGTTTCCAGTAATTGGCATATTTTCGGTATAAAAAGTCGTAATTTGAAACTGATAATAGGTGCATAGAGTCAGAATTCGGCTCAAAAATCACGCTCAGGAGTCAAATTTCCGACATTTCAGACATTTTGAAAACTGCAGGGGGGTTTGGGCAAAATATGACCCATCGCCGTTTTCAGTAATTGGCATATTTTCGGTATAAAAATTCGTAATTTGAAACTGAAAATAGGTGCAGAGAGTCAGAATTAGGCTCAAAAATCACTCTCAGGAGTCAAATTTTCGAAATTTCAGACATTTTGAAAACTGCAGGGGGGTTTGGTCAAAATATGACCCATCGCCGTTTTCAGTAATTGACATATTTTCGGTATGAAAGGCCGGATTTGAAACTGAAAATAGGTGCAGAGAGTCAGAATTCGGCTAAAAAATCACGCTCAGGAGTCAAATTTCCGACATTTCAGACATTTTGAAAACTGCAGGGGGGTTTGTGCAAAATATGACCCATCGCCGTTTCCAGTAATTGGCATATTTTCGGTATAAAAAGTCGTAATTTGAAGCTGAAAATAGGTGCAGAGAGTCAGAAATCGGTTCAAAAATCACGCTCAGGAGTCAAATTTCCGACATTTCAGACATTTTGAAAACTGCAGGGGGGTTTGGGCAAAATATGACCCTTCGCCGTTTTCAGTAATTGGCATATTTTCGGTGTAAAAAGTCGTAATTTGACACTGAAAATAAGTGCAGAGAGTCAGAATTCGGCTCAAAAATCACGCTCAGGAGTCAAATTTCCGACATTTCAGACATTTTAAAAACTGCAGGGGGGTTTAGGCAAAATATGACCCATCGCCGTTTTCAGTAATTGGCAGATTTTAGGTATAAAAAGTCGTAATTTGAAACTGAAAATAGGTGCAGATTGTCAGAATTCAGATACAAAATCACGCTCAGGAGTCAAATTTCCGACATTTCAGACATTTTGAAAACTGCAGGGGGGTTTGGGCAAAATATGACCCATCGCCGTTATCAGTAATTGGCATATTTTCGGTATAAAAAGTCGTAATTTGAAACTGAAAATAGGTGCAGAGAGTCAGAATTCGGCTCAAAAATCACGGTCAGGAGTCAAATTTCCGACATTTCAGACATTTTGAAAACTGCAGGGGGGGTTTGGGCAAAATATGACCCATCACCGTTTTCAGTAATTGGCATACTTTCGGTATAAAAAGTCGTAATTTGAAACTGAAGATAGGTGCAGAGAGTCAGAATTCGGCTCAAAAATCACGCTCAGGAGTCAAATTTCCGACATTTCAGACATTTTGAAAACTGCAGGGGGGTTTGGGCAAAATAAGACCCATCGCCGTTTACAGTAATTGGCATATTTTCGATATGAAACGTCGAAATTTGAAACTGAAAATAGGGGCAGAGAGTCAGAAATCGGTTCAAAAATCACGCTCTGGAGTCAAATTTCCGAAATTTCAGACATTTTGAAAACTGCAGGGGGGTTTGGGCAAAATATGACCCTTCGCCGTTTTCAGTAATTGGCATATTTTCGGTGTAAAAAGTCGTAATTTGACACTGAAAATAAGTGCACAGAGTCAGAATTCGGCTCAAAAATCACGCTCAGGAGTCAAATTTCCGACATTTCAGACATTTTGAAAACTGCAGGGGGGTTTGGGCAAAATATGACCCATCGCTGTTTACAGTAATTGGCATATTTTCGGTATGAAAGGTCGGATTTGAAACTGAAAATAGGTGCAGAGAGTCAGAATTCGGCTAAAAAATCACGCTCAGGAGTCAAATTTCCGACATTTCAGACATTTTGAAAACTGCAGGGGGGTTTGTGCAAAATATGACCCATCGCCGTTTCCAGTAATTGGCATATTTTCGGTATAAAAAGTCGTAATTTGAAACTGAAAATAGGTGCAGAGAGTCAGAATTCGGCTCAAAAATCACGCTCAGGAGTCAAATTTCCGACATTTCAGACATTTTGAAAACTGCAGGGGGGTTTTGGGCAAAATATGACCCATCGCCGTTTTCAGTAATTGGCATATTTTCGGTATAAAAAGTCGTAATTTGAAACTGAAAATAGGTGCAGAGTGTCAGAATTAGGCTCAAAAATCACGCTCAGGAGTCAAATTTTCGAAATTTCAGACATTTTGAAAACTGCAGGGGGGTTTGGGCAAAATATGACCCATCGCCGTTTACAGTAATTGGCATATTTTCGGTATGAAACGTCGAAATTTGAAACTGAAAATAGGTGCAGAGAGTCAGAGATCGGTTCAAAAATCACGCTCAGGAGTCAAATTTCCGACATTTCAGACATTTTGAAAACTGCAGGGGGGTTTGGGCAAAATATGACCCATCGCCGTTTACAGTAATTGGCATATTTTCGGTATGAAACGTTGAAATTTGAAACTGAAAATAGGTGCAGAGAGTCAGAAATCGGTTCAAAAATCACGCTCAGGAGTCAAATTTCCGACATTTCCGACATTTTGAAAACTGCAGGGGGGTTTGGGCAAAATATGACCCATCGCTGTTTTCAGTAATTGGCATATTTTCGGTATTAAAAGTCGTAATTTGACACTGAAAATAAGTGCAGAGAGTCAGAATTCGGCTCAAAAATCACGCTCAGGAGTCAAATTTTCGACATTTCAGATATTTTTTAAAACTGCAGGGGGGTTTGGACAATATATGACCCATCGCTGTTTTCAGTAATTGGCAGATTTTCGGTATAAAAATTCGGAATTTGAAACTGAAAATAGGTGCAGAGTGTCAGAATTCAGATACAAAATCAAGCTCAGGAGTCAAATTTCCGACATTTCAGACATTTTCAAAACTGCAGGGGGGTTTGGGCAAAATATGACCCATCGCCGTTTTCAGTAATTGGCATATTTTCGGTATAAAAAGTCGTAATTTGAAACTGAAAATAGGTGCAGAGAGTCAGAATTCGGCTCAAAAATCACGCTCAGGAGTCAAATTTCCGACATTTCAGACATTTTGAAAACTGCAGGGGGGTTTGGGCAAAATAAGACCCATCGCCGTTTACAGTAATTGGCATATTTTCGATATGAAACGTCGAAATTTGAAACTGAAAATAGGGGCAGAGAGTCAGAAATCGGTTCAAAAATCACGCTCTGGAGTCAAATTTCCGACATTTCAGACATTTTGAAAACTGCAGGGGGGTTTGGGCAAAATATGACCCTTCGCCGTTTTCAGTAATTGGCATATTTTCGGTGTAAAAAGTCGTAATTTGACACTGAAAATAAGTGCACAGAGTCAGAATTCGGCTCAAAAATCACGCTCAGGAGTCAAATTTCCGACATTTCAGACATTTTGAAAACTGCAGGGGGGTTTGGGCAAAATATGACCCATCGCTGTTTACAGTAATTGGCATATTTTCGGTATGAAAGGTCGGATTTGAAACTGAAAATAGGTGCAGAGAGTCAGAATTCGGCTAAAAAATCACGCTCAGGAGTCAAATTTCCGACATTTCAGACATTTTGAAAACTGCAGGGGGGTTTGTGCAAAATATGACCCATCGCCGTTTCCAGTATTTGGCATATTTTCGGTATAAAAAGTCGTAATTTGAAACTGAAAATAGGTGCAGAGAGTCAGAATTCGGCTCAAAAATCACGCTCAGGAGTCAAATTTCCGACATTTCAGACATTTTGAAAACTGCAGGGGGGTTTGGGCAAAATATGACCCATCGCCGTTTTCAGTAATTGGCATATTTTCGGTATAAAAAGTCGTAATTTGAAACTGAAAATAGGTGCAGAGAGTCAGAATTAGGCTCAAAAATCACGCTCAGGAGTCAAATTTTCGAAATTTCAGACATTTTGAAAACTGCAGGGGGGTTTGGTCAAAATATGACCCATCGCCGTTTTCAGTAATTGACATATTTTCGGTATAAAAAGTCGTAATTTGAAACTAAAAATAGGTGCAGAGAGTCAGAATTCGGCTCAAAAATCACGCTCAGGAGTCAAATTTCCGACATTTCAGACATTTTGAAAACTGCAAGGGGGGTTTGGGCAAAATATGACCCTTCGCCGTTTTCAGTAATTATCATATTTTCGGTGTAAAAAGTCGTAATTTGACACTGAAAATAAGTGCAGAGAGTCAGAATTCGGCTCAAAAATCACGCTCAGGAGTCAAATTTCCGACATTTCAGACATTTTCAAAACTGCAGGGGGGTTTGGGCAAAATATGACCCATCGTCGTTTTCAGTAATTGGCATATTTTCGGTATAAAAAGTCGTAATTTGAAACTGAAAATAGGTGCAGAGAGTCAGAATTCGGCTTAAAATCACGCTCAGGAGTCAAATTTCCGAAATTTCAGACATTTTGAAAACTGCAGGGGGTTTGGGCAAAATATGACCCTTCGCTGTTTTCAGTAATTGGCATATTTTCGGTGTAAAAAGTTGTAATATGACACTGAAAATAAGTGCAGAGTCAGAATTCGGCTCAAAAATCACGCTCAGGAGTCAAATTTCCGACATTTCAGACATTTTGAAAACTGCAGGGGGGTTTGGACAATATATGACCCATCGCCGTTTTCAGTAATTGGCAGATTTTCGGTATAAAAATTCGTAATTTGAAACTGAAAATAGGTGCAGAGTGTCAGAATTCAGATACAAAATCAAGCTCAGGAGTCAAATTTCCGACATTTTAGACATTTTCAAAACTGCAGGGGGGTTTGGGCAAAATATGACCCATCGCCGTTTTCAGTAATTGGCATATTTTCGGTATAAAAAGTCGTAATTTGAAACTGAAAATAGGTGCAGAGAGTCAGAATTCGGCTCAAAAATCACGCTCAGGAGTCAAATTTCCGAAATTTCAGACATTTTGAAAACTGCAGGGGGGTTTGGGCAAAATATGACCCATCGCCGTTTTCAGTAATTGGCATACTTTCGGTATAAAAAGTCGTAATTTGAAACTGAAGATAGGTGCAGAGAGTCAGAATTCGGCTCAAAAATCACGCTCAGGAGTCAAATTTCCGACATTTCAGACATTTTGAAAACTGCAGGGGGGTTTGGGCAAAATAAGACCCATCGCCGTTTACAGTAATTGGCATATTTTCGGTATGAAACTTCGAAATTTGAAACTGAAAATAGGTGCAGAGAATCAGAAATCGGTTCAAAAATCACGCTCTGGAGTCAAATTTCCGACATTTCAGACATTTTGAAAACTGCAGGGGGGTTTGGGCAAAATATGACCCTTCGCCGTTTTCAGTAATTGGCATATTTTCGGTGTAAAAAGTCGTAATTTGACACTGAAAATAAGTGCACAGAGTCAGAATTCGGCTCAAAAATCACGCTCAGGAGTCAAATTTCCGACATTTCAGACATTTTGAAAACTGCAGGGGGGTTTGGGCAAAATATGACCCATCGCTGTTTACAGTAATTGGCATATTTTCGGTATGAAAGGTCGGATTTGAAACTGAAAATAGGTGCAGAGAGTCAGAATTCTGCTAAAAAATCACGCTCAGGAGTCAAATTTCCGACATTTCAGACATTTTGAAAACTGCAGGGGGGTTTGTGCAAAATATGACCCATCGCCGTTTCCAGTAATTGGCATATTTTCGGTATAAAAAGTCGTAATTTGAAACTGATAATAGGTGCAGAGAGTCAGAATTCGGCTCAAAAATCACGCTCAGGAGTCAAATTTCCGACATTTCAGACATTTTGAAAACTGCAGGGGGGTTTGGGCAAAATATGACCCATCGCCGTTTTCAGTAATTGGCATATTTTCGGTATAAAAATTCGTAATTTGAAACTGAAAATAGGTGCAGAGAGTCAGAATTAGGCTCAAAAATCACTCTCAGGAGTCAAATTTTCGAAATTTCAGACATTTTGAAAACTGCAGGGGGGTTTGGTCAAAATATGACCCATCGCCGTTTTCAGTAATTGACATATTTTCGGTATGAAAGGCCGGATTTGAAACTGAAAATAGGTGCAGAGAGTCAGAATTCGGCTAAAAAATCACGCTCAGGAGTCAAATTTCCGACATTTCAGACATTTTGAAAGCTGCAGGGGGGTTTGTGCAAAATATGACCCATCGCCGTTTCCAGTAATTGGCATATTTTCGGTATAAAAAGTCGTAATTTGAAGCTGAAAATAGGTGCAGAGAGTCAGAAATCGGTTCAAAAATCACGCTCAGGAGTCATATTTCCGACATTTCAGACATTTTGAAAACTGCAGGGGGGTTTGGGCAAAATATGACCCTTCGCCGTTTTCAGTAATTGGCATATTTTCGGTGTAAAAAGTCGTAATTTGACACTGAAAATAAGTGCAGAGAGTCAGAATTCGGCTCAAAAATCACGCTCAGGAGTCAAATTTCCGACATTTCAGACATTTTAAAAACTGCAGGGGGGTTTAGGCAAAATATGACCCATCGCCGTTTTCAGTAATTGGCAGATTTTAGGTATAAAAAGTCGTAATTTGAAACTGAAAATAGGTGCAGATTGTCAGAATTCAGATACAAAATCAAGCTCAGGAGTCAAATTTCCGAAATTTCAGACATTTTGAAAACTGCAGGGGGGTTTGGGCAAAATATGACCCATCGCTGTTTTCAGTAATTGGCATATTTTCGGTATTAAAAGTCGTAATTTGACACTGAAAATAAGTGCAGAGAGTCAGAATTTGGCTCAAAAATCACGCTCAGGAGTCAAATTTCCGACATTTCAGACATTTTGAAAACTGCAGGGGGGTTTGGGCAAAATATGACCCATCGCCGTTATCAGTAATTGGCATATTTTCGGTATAAAAAGTCGTAATTTGAAACTGAAAATAGGTGCAGAGAGTCAGAATTCGGCTCAAAAATCACGGTCAGGAGTCAAATTTCCGACATTTCAGACATTTTGAAAACTGCAGGGGGGTTTGGACAAAATATGACCCATTGTCGTTTTCAGTAATTGGCATATTTTCGGTATTAAAAGTCGTAATTGGAAACTGAAAATAGGTGCAGAGAGTCAGAATTCGGCTCAAAAATCACGCTCAGGAGTCAAATTTCCGACATTTCAGACATTTTGAAAACTGCAGGGGGGTTTGGGCAAAATATGACCCATCGCCGTTTTCAGTAATTGGCAGATTTTCGGTATAAGAAGTCGTAATTGGAAACTGAAAATAGGTGCAGAGAGTCAGAATTCGGCTCAAAAATCACGCTCAGGAGTCAAATTTCCGACATTTCAGACATTTTGAAAACTGCAGGGGGGTTTGGACAATATATGACCCATCGCCGTTTTCAGTAATTGGCAGATTTTCGGTATAAAAATTCGTAATTTGAAACTGAAAATAGGTGCAGAGTGTCAGAATTCAAATACAAAATCAAGCTCAGGAGTCAAATTTCCGACATTTCAGACATTTTCAAAACTGCAGGGGGGTTTGGGCAAAATATGACCCATCGCCGTTTTCAGTAATTGGCATATTTTCGGTATAAAAAGTCGTAATTTGAAACTGAAAATAGGTGCAGAGAGTCAGAATTCGGCTCAAAAATCACGCTCAGGAGTCAAATTTCCGAAATTTCAGACATTTTGAAAACTGCAGAGGGGTTTGGGCAAAATATGACCCATCGCCGTTTTCAGTAATTGGCATACTTTCGGTATAAAAAGTCGTAATTTGAAACTGAAGATAGGTGCAGAGAGTCAGAATTCGGCTCAAAAATCACGCTCATTAGTCAAATTTCCGACATTTCAGACATTTTGAAAACTGCAGGGGGGTTTGGGCAAAATATGACCCATCGCCGTTTACAGTAATTGGCATATTTTCGGTATGAAACGTCGAAATTTGAAACTGAAAATAGGTGCAGAGAGTCAGAAATCGGTTCAAAAATCACGCTCAGGAGTCAAATTTCCGACATTTCCGACATTTTGAAAACTGCAGGGGGGTTTGGGCAAAATATGACCCATCGCTGTTTTCAGTAATTGGCATATTTTCGGTATTAAAAGTCGGAATTTGACACTGAAAATAAGTGCAGAGAGTCAGAATTCGGCTCAAAAATCACGCTCAGGAGTCAAATTTCCGACATTTCAGACATTTTGAAAACTGCAGGGGGTTTGGGCAAAATATGACCCTTCGCCGTTTTCAGTAAATATCATATTTTCGGTGTAAAAAGTCGTAATTTGACACTGAAAATAAGTGCAGAGAGTCAGAATTCGGCTCAAAAATCACGCTCAGGAGTCAAATTTCCGACATTTCAGACATTTTGAAAACTGCAGGGGGGTTTGGGCAAAATATGACCCATCGCCGTTTTCAGTAATTGGCATATTTTCGGTATAAAAAGTCGTAATTTGAAACTGAAAATAGGTGCAGAGAGTCAGAATTCGGCTCAAAAATCACGCTCAGGAGTCAAATTTCCGACATTTCAGACATTTTGAAAACTGCAGGGGGGTTTGGACAAAATATGACCCATCGCCGTTTTCAGTAATTGGCATATTTTCGGTATAAAAAGTCGTAATTTGAAACTGAAAATAGATGCAGAGAGTCAGAATTCGGATAAAAAATCACGCTCAGGAGTCAAATTTCCGACATTTCAGACATTTTCAAAACTGCAGGGGGGTTTGGGCAAAATATGACCCATCGCCGTTTTCAGTAATTGGCATATGTTCGTTATAAAAAGTCGTAATTTGAAACTGAAAATAGGTGCAGAGAGTCAGAATTCGGATAAAAAATCACGCTCAGGAGTCAAATTTCCGACATTTCAGACATTTTGAAAACTGCAAGGGGGTTTTGGGCAAAATATGACCCATCGCCGTTTTCAGTAATTGGCATATTTTCGGTATAAAAAGTCGTAATTTGAAACTGAAAATAGGTGCAGAGAGTCAGAATTCCGCTCAAAAATCACGCTCAGGAGTAAAATTTCCGACATTTCAGACATTTTGAAAACTGCAGGGGGGTTTGGGCAAAATATGACCAATCGCTGTTTACAGTAATTGGCATATTTTCGGTATGAAAGGTCGGATTTGAAACTGAAAATAGGTGCAGAGAGTCAGAACTCGGCTAAAAAATCACGCTCAGGAGTCAAATTTCCGACATTTCAGACATTTTGAAAACTGCAGGGGGGGTTTGTGCAAAATATGACCCATCGCCGTTTCCAGTAATTGGCATATTTTCGGTATAAAAAGTCGTAATTTGAAACTGAAAATAGGTGCAGAGAGTCAGAATTCGGCTCAAAAATCACGGTCAGGAGTCAAATTTCCGACATTTCAGACATTTTGAAAACTGCAGGGGGGTTTGGACAAAATATGACCCATTGTCGTTTTCAGTAATTGGCATATTTTCGGTATTAAAAGTCGTAATTGGAAACTGAAAATAGGTGCAGAGAGTCAGAATTCGGCTCAAAAATCACGCTCAGGAGTCAAATTTCCGACATTTCAGACATTTTGAAAACTGCAGGGGGTTTGGGCAAAATATGACCCTTCGCTGTTTTCAGTAATTGGCATATTTTCGGTGTAAAAAGTCGTAATATGACATTGAAAATAAGTGCAGAGAGTCAGAATTCGGCTCAAAAATCACGGTCAGGAGTCAAATTTCCGACATTTCAGACATTTTGAAAACTGTAGGGGGGTTTGGGCAAAATATGACCCATCGCCGTTTTCAGTAATTGGCAGATTTTCGGTATAAGAAGTCGTAATTGGAAACTGAAAATAGGTGCAGAGAGTCAGAATTCGGCTCAAAAATCACGCTCAGGAGTCAAATTTCCGACATTTCAGACATTTTGAAAACTGCAGGGGGGTTTGGACAATATATGACCCATCGCCGTTTTCAGTAATTGGCAGATTTTCGGTATAAAAATTCGTAATTTGAAACTGAAAATAGGTGCAGAGTGTCAGAATTCAAATACAAAATCAAGCTCAGGAGTCAAATTTCCGACATTTCAGACATTTTGAAAACTGCAGGGGGGTTTGGGCAAAATATGACCCATCGCCGTTTTCAGTAATTGGCATATTTTCGGTATAAAAAGTCGTAATTTGAAACTGAAAATAGGTGCAGAGAGTCAGAATTCGGCTCAAAAATCACGCTCAGGAGTCAAATTTCCGAAATTTCAGACATTTTGAAAACTGCAGAGGGGTTTGGGCAAAATATGACCCATCGCCGTTTTCAGTAATTGGCATACTTTCGGTATAAAAAGTCGTAATTTGAAACTGAAGATAGGTGCAGAGAGTCAGAATTCGGCTCAAAAATCACGCTCATTAGTCAAATTTCCGACATTTCAGACATTTTGAAAACTGCAGGGGGGTTTGGGCAAAATATGACCCATCGCCGTTTACAGTAATTGGCATATTTTCGGTATGAAACGTCGAAATTTGAAACTGAAAATAGGTGCAGAGAGTCAGAAATCGGTTCAAAAATCACGCTCAGGAGTCAAATTTCCGACATTTCCGACATTTTGAAAACTGCAGGGGGGTTTGGGCAAAATATGACCCATCGCTGTTTTCAGTAATTGGCATATTTTCGGTATTAAAAGTCGTAATTTGACACTGAAAATAAGTGCAGAGAGTCAGAATTCGGCTCAAAAATCACGCTCAGGAGTCAAATTTCCGACATTTCAGACATTTTGAAAACTGCAGGGGGGTTTGGACAAAATATGACCCATCGCCGTTTTCAGTAATTGGCATATTTTCGGTATAAAAAGTCGTAATTTGAAACTGAAAATAGATGCAGAGAGTCAGAATTCGGATAAAAAATCACGCTCAGGAGTCAAATTTCCGACATTTCAGACATTTTCAAAACTGCAGGGGGGTTTGGGCAAAATATGACCCATCGCCGTTTTCAGTAATTGGCATATGTTCGTTATAAAAAGTCGTAATTTGAAACTGAAAATAGGTGCAGAGAGTCAGAATTCGGATAAAAAATCACGCTCAGGAGTCAAATTTCCGACATTTCAGACATTTTGAAAACTGCAAGGGGGTTTTGGGCAAAATATGACCCATCGCCGTTTTCAGTAATTGGCATATTTTCGGTATAAAAAGTCGTAATTTGAAACTGAAAATAGGTGCAGAGAGTCAGAATTCCGCTCAAAAATCACGCTCAGGAGTAAAATTTCCGACATTTCAGACATTTTGAAAACTGCAGGGGGGTTTGGGCAAAATATGACCAATCGCTGTTTACAGTAATTGGCATATTTTCGGTATGAAAGGTCGGATTTGAAACTGAAAATAGGTGCAGAGAGTCAGAACTCGGCTAAAAAATCACGCTCAGGAGTCAAATTTCCGACATTTCAGACATTTTGAAAACTGCAGGGGGGGTTTGTGCAAAATATGACCCATCGCCGTTTCCAGTAATTGGCATATTTTCGGTATAAAAAGTCGTAATTTGAAACTGAAAATAGGTGCAGAGAGTCAGAATTCGGCTCAAAAATCACGGTCAGGAGTCAAATTTCCGACATTTCAGACATTTTGAAAACTGCAGGGGGGTTTGGACAAAATATGACCCATTGTCGTTTTCAGTAATTGGCATATTTTCGGTATTAAAAGTCGTAATTGGAAACTGAAAATAGGTGCAGAGAGTCAGAATTCGGCTCAAAAATCACGCTCAGGAGTCAAATTTCCGACATTTCAGACATTTTGAAAACTGCAGGGGGTTTGGGCAAAATATGACCCTTCGCTGTTTTCAGTAATTGGCATATTTTCGGTGTAAAAAGTCGTAATATGACATTGAAAATAAGTGCAGAGAGTCAGAATTCGGCTCAAAAATCACGGTCAGGAGTCAAATTTCCGACATTTCAGACATTTTGAAAACTGTAGGGGGGTTTGGGCAAAATATGACCCATCGCCGTTTTCAGTAATTGGCAGATTTTCGGTATAAGAAGTCGTAATTGGAAACTGAAAATAGGTGCAGAGAGTCAGAATTCGGCTCAAAAATCACGCTCAGGAGTCAAATTTCCGACATTTCAGACATTTTGAAAACTGCAGGGGGGTTTGGACAATATATGACCCATCGCCGTTTTCAGTAATTGGCAGATTTTCGGTATAAAAATTCGTAATTTGAAACTGAAAATAGGTGCAGAGTGTCAGAATTCAAATACAAAATCAAGCTCAGGAGTCAAATTTCCGACATTTCAGACATTTTGAAAACTGCAGGGGGGTTTGGGCAAAATATGACCCATCGCCGTTTTCAGTAATTGGCATATTTTCGGTATAAAAAGTCGTAATTTGAAACTGAAAATAGGTGCAGAGAGTCAGAATTCGGCTCAAAAATCACGCTCAGGAGTCAAATTTCCGAAATTTCAGACATTTTGAAAACTGCAGAGGGGTTTGGGCAAAATATGACCCATCGCCGTTTTCAGTAATTGGCATACTTTCGGTATAAAAAGTCGTAATTTGAAACTGAAGATAGGTGCAGAGAGTCAGAATTCGGCTCAAAAATCACGCTCATTAGTCAAATTTCCGACATTTCAGACATTTTGAAAACTGCAGGGGGGTTTGGGCAAAATATGACCCATCGCCGTTTACAGTAATTGGCATATTTTCGGTATGAAACGTCGAAATTTGAAACTGAAAATAGGTGCAGAGAGTCAGAAATCGGTTCAAAAATCACGCTCAGGAGTCAAATTTCCGACATTTCCGACATTTTGAAAACTGCAGGGGGGTTTGGGCAAAATATGACCCATCGCTGTTTTCAGTAATTGGCATATTTTCGGTATTAAAAGTCGTAATTTGACACTGAAAATAAGTGCAGAGAGTCAGAATTCGGCTCAAAAATCACGCTCAGGAGTCAAATTTCCGACATTTCAGACATTTTGAAAACTGCAGGGGGGTTTGGGCAAAATATTACCCATCGCCGTTTTCAGTAATTGGCATATTTTCGGTATAAAAAGTCGTAATTTGAAACTGAAAATAGGTGCAGAGAGTCAGAATTCGGCTCAAAAATCACGGTCAGGAGTCAAATTTCCGACATTTCAGACATTTTGAAAACTGCAAGGGGGTTTTGGGCAAAATATGACCCATCGCCGTTTTCAGTAATTGGCATATTTTCGGTATAAAAAGTCGTAATTTGAAACTGAAAATAGGTGCAGAGTGTCAGAATTAGGCTCAAAAATCACGCTCAGGAGTCAAATTTTCGAAATTTCAGACATTTTGAAAACTAAAGGGGGGTTTGGTCAAAATATGACCCATCGCCGTTTTCAGTAATTGGCATATTTTCGGTATAAAAAGTCGTAATTTGAAACTGAAAATAGGTGCAGAGAGTCAGAATTCGGCTCAAAAATCACGCTCAGGAGTCAAATTTCCGACATTTCAGACATTTTCAAAACTGCAGGGGGGTTTGGCCAAAATATGACCCATCGTCGTTTTCAGTAATTGGCATATTTTCGGTATGAAAGGTCGGATTTGAAACTGAAAATAGGTGCAGAGAGTCAGAATTCGGCTAAAAAATCACGCTCAGGAGTCAAATTTCCGACATTTCAGACATTTTGAAAACTGCAGGGGGGTTTGGGCAAAATATGACCCATCGCCGTTTCCAGTAATTGGCATATTTTCGGTATAAAAAGTCGTAATTTGAAACTGAAAATAGGTGCAGAGAGTCAGAATTCGGCTCAAAAATCACGCTCAGGAGTCAAATTTCCGACATTTCAGACATTTTGAAAACTGCAGGGGGGTTTGGGCAAAATATGACCCATCGCCGTTTTCAGTAATTGGCATATTTTCGGTATAAAAAGTCGTAATTTGAAACTGAAAATAGGTGCAGAGAGTCAGAATTCGGCTCAAAAATCACGCTCAGGAGTAAAATTTCCGACATTTCAGACATTTTGAAAACTGCAGGGGGGTTTGGACAAAATATGACCCATCGCCGTTTTCAGTAATTGGCATATTTTCGGTATAAAAAGTCGTAATTTGAAACTGAAAATAGATGCAGAGAGTCAGAATTCGGATAAAAAATCACGCTCAGGAGTCAAATTTCCGACATTTCCGACATTTTGAAAACTGCAGGGGGGTTTGGGCAAAATATGACCCATCGCTGTTTTCAGTAATTGGCATATTTTCGGTATTAAAAGTCGTAATTTGACACTGAAAATAAGTGCAGAGAGTCAGAATTCGGCTCAAAAATCACGCTCAGGAGTCAAATTTCCGACATTTCAGACATTTTGAAAACTGCAGGGGGGTTTGGGCAAAATATTACCCATCGCCGTTTTCAGTAATTGGCATATTTTCGGTATAAAAAGTCGTAATTTGAAACTGAAAATAGGTGCAGAGAGTCAGAATTCGGCTCAAAAATCACGGTCAGGAGTCAAATTTCCGACATTTCAGACATTTTGAAAACTGCAAGGGGGTTTTGGGCAAAATATGACCCATCGCCGTTTTCAGTAATTGGCATATTTTCGGTATAAAAAGTCGTAATTTGAAACTGAAAATAGGTGCAGAGTGTCAGAATTAGGCTCAAAAATCACGCTCAGGAGTCAAATTTTCGAAATTTCAGACATTTTGAAAACTAAAGGGGGGTTTGGTCAAAATATGACCCATCGCCGTTTTCAGTAATTGGCATATTTTCGGTATAAAAAGTCGTAATTTGAAACTGAAAATAGGTGCAGAGAGTCAGAATTCGGCTCAAAAATCACGCTCAGGAGTCAAATTTCCGACATTTCAGACATTTTCAAAACTGCAGGGGGGTTTGGCCAAAATATGACCCATCGTCGTTTTCAGTAATTGGCATATTTTCGGTATGAAAGGTCGGATTTGAAACTGAAAATAGGTGCAGAGAGTCAGAATTCGGCTAAAAAATCACGCTCAGGAGTCAAATTTCCGACATTTCAGACATTTTGAAAACTGCAGGGGGGTTTGGGCAAAATATGACCCATCGCCGTTTCCAGTAATTGGCATATTTTCGGTATAAAAAGTCGTAATTTGAAACTGAAAATAGGTGCAGAGAGTCAGAATTCGGCTCAAAAATCACGCTCAGGAGTCAAATTTCCGACATTTCAGACATTTTGAAAACTGCAGGGGGGTTTGGGCAAAATATGACCCATCGCCGTTTTCAGTAATTGGCATATTTTCGGTATAAAAAGTCGTAATTTGAAACTGAAAATAGGTGCAGAGAGTCAGAATTCGGCTCAAAAATCACGCTCAGGAGTAAAATTTCCGACATTTCAGACATTTTGAAAACTGCAGGGGGGTTTGGACAAAATATGACCCATCGCCGTTTTCAGTAATTGGCATATTTTCGGTATAAAAAGTCGTAATTTGAAACTGAAAATAGATGCAGAGAGTCAGAATTCGGATAAAAAATCACGCTCAGGAGTCAAATTTCCGACATTTCAGACATTTTCAAAACTGCAGGGGGGTTTGGGCAAAATATGACCCATCGCCGTTTTCAGTAATTGGCATATGTTCGTTATAAAAAGTCGTAATTTGAAACTGAAAATAGGTGCAGAGAGTCAGAATTCGGATAAAAAATCACGCTCAGGAGTCAAATTTCCGACATTTCAGACATTTTGAAAACTGCAAGGGGGTTTTGGGCAAAATATGACCCATCGCCGTTTTCAGTAATTGGCATATTTTCGGTATAAAAAGTCGTAATTTGAAACTGAAAATAGGTGCAGAGAGTCAGAATTCCGCTCAAAAATCACGCTCAGGAGTAAAATTTCCGACATTTCAGACATTTTGAAAACTGCAGGGGGGTTTGGGCAAAATATGACCAATCGCTGTTTACAGTAATTGGCATATTTTCGGTATGAAAGGTCGGATTTGAAACTGAAAATAGGTGCAGAGAGTCAGAATTCGGCTAAAAAATCACGCTCAGGAGTCAAATTTCCGACATTTCAGACATTTTGAAAACTGCAGGGGGGTTTGTGCAAAATATGACTTATCGCCGTTTCCAGTAATTGGCATATTTTCGGTATAAAAAGTCGTAATTTGAAACTGAAAATAGGTGCAGAGAGTCAGAATTCGGCTCAAAAATCACGCTCAGGAGTCAAATTTCCGACATTTCAGACATTTTGAAAACTGCAGGGGGGTTTGGGCAAAATATGACCCATCGCCGTTTTCAGTAATTGGCATATTTTCGGTATAAAAAGTCGTAATTTGAAACTGAAAATATTTGCAGAGAGTCAGAATTAGGCTCAAAAATCACGCTCAGGAGTCAAATTTTCGAAATTTCAGACATTTTGAAAACTGCAGGGGGGTTTGGTCAAAATATGACCCATCGCCGTTTTCAGTAATTGGCATATTTTCGGTATAAAAAGTCGTAATTTGAAACTGAAAATAGGTGCAGAGAGTCAGAATTCGGCTCAAAAATCACGGTCAGGAGTCAAATTTCCGACATTTCAGACATTTTGAAAACTGCAAGGGGGTTTTGGGCAAAATATGACCCATCGCCGTTTTCAGTAATTGGCATATTTTCGGTATAAAAAGTCGTAATTTGAAACTGAAAATAGGTGCAGAGTGTCAGAATTAGGCTCAAAAATCACGCTCAGGAGTCAAATTTTCGAAATTTCAGACATTTTGAAAACTAAAGGGGGGTTTGGTCAAAATATGACCCATCGCCGTTTTCAGTAATTGGCATATTTTCGGTATAAAAAGTCGTAATTTGAAACTGAAAATAGGTGCAGAGAGTCAGAATTCGGCTCAAAAATCACGCTCAGGAGTCAAATTTCCGACATTTCAGACATTTTCAAAACTGCAGGGGGGTTTGGCCAAAATATGACCCATCGTCGTTTTCAGTAATTGGCATATTTTCGGTATGAAAGGTCGGATTTGAAACTGAAAATAGGTGCAGAGAGTCAGAATTCGGCTAAAAAATCACGCTCAGGAGTCAAATTTCCGACATTTCAGACATTTTGAAAACTGCAGGGGGGTTTGGGCAAAATATGACCCATCGCCGTTTCCAGTAATTGGCATATTTTCGGTATAAAAAGTCGTAATTTGAAACTGAAAATAGGTGCAGAGAGTCAGAATTCGGCTCAAAAATCACGCTCAGGAGTCAAATTTCCGACATTTCAGACATTTTGAAAACTGCAGGGGGGTTTGGGCAAAATATGACCCATCGCCGTTTTCAGTAATTGGCATATTTTCGGTATAAAAAGTCGTAATTTGAAACTGAAAATAGGTGCAGAGAGTCAGAATTCGGCTCAAAAATCACGCTCAGGAGTCAAATTTCCGACATTTCAGACATTTTGAAAACTGCAGGGGGGTTTGGACAAAATATGACCCATCGCCGTTTTCAGTAATTGGCATATTTTCGGTATAAAAAGTCGTAATTTGAAACTGAAAATAGATGCAGAGAGTCAGAATTCGGATAAAAAATCACGCTCAGGAGTCAAATTTCCGACATTTCAGACATTTTCAAAACTGCAGGGGGGTTTGGGCAAAATATGACCCATCGCCGTTTTCAGTAATTGGCATATGTTCGTTATAAAAAGTCGTAATTTGAAACTGAAAATAGGTGCAGAGAGTCAGAATTCGGATAAAAAATCACGCTCAGGAGTCAAATTTCCGACATTTCAGACATTTTGAAAACTGCAAGGGGGTTTTGGGCAAAATATGACCCATCGCCGTTTTCAGTAATTGGCATATTTTCGGTATAAAAAGTCGTAATTTGAAACTGAAAATAGGTGCAGAGAGTCAGAATTCCGCTCAAAAATCACGCTCAGGAGTAAAATTTCCGACATTTCAGACATTTTGAAAACTGCAGGGGGGTTTGGGCAAAATATGACCAATCGCTGTTTACAGTAATTGGCATATTTTCGGTATGAAAGGTCGGATTTGAAACTGAAAATAGGTGCAGAGAGTCAGAATTCGGCTAAAAAATCACGCTCAGGAGTCAAATTTCCGACATTTCAGACATTTTGAAAACTGCAGGGGGGTTTGTGCAAAATATGACCCATCGCCGTTTCCAGTAATTGGCATATTTTCGGTATAAAAAGTCGTAATTTGAAACTGAAAATAGGTGCAGAGAGTCAGAATTCGGCTCAAAAATCACGCTCAGGAGTCAAATTTCCGACATTTCAGACATTTTGAAAACTGCAGGGGGGTTTGGGCAAAATATGACCCATCGCCGTTTTCAGTAATTGGCATATTTTCGGTATAAAAAGTCGTAATTTGAAACTGAAAATATTTGCAGAGAGTCAGAATTAGGCTCAAAAATCACGCTCAGGAGTCAAATTTTCGAAATTTCAGACATTTTGAAAACTGCAGGGGGGTTTGGTCAAAATATGACCCATCGCTGTTTTCAGTAATTGACATATTTTCGGTATAAAAAGTCGTAATTTGAAACTGAAAATAGGTGCAGAGAGTCAGAATTCGGCTCAAAAATCACGCTCAGGAGTCAAATTTCCGACATTTCAGACATTTTGAAAACTGCAGGGGGTTTGGGCAAAATATGACCCTTCGCCGTTTTCAGTAATTATCATATTTTCGGTGTAAAAAGTCGTAATTTGACACTGAAAATAAGTGCAGAGAGTCAGAATTCGGCTCAAAAATCACGCTCAGGAGTCAAATTTCCGACATTTCAGACATTTTGAAAACTGCAGGGGGGTTTGGGCAAAATATGACCCATCGCCGTTTTCAGTAATTGGCATATTTTCGGTATAAAAAGTCGTAATTTGAGACTGAAAATAGGTGCAGAGAGTCAGAATTCGGCTCAAAAATCACGCTCAGGAGTCAAATTTCCGACATTTCAGACATTTTGAAAACTGCAGGGGGGTTTGGACAAAATATGACCCATCGCCGTTTTCAGTAATTGGCATATTTTCGGTATAAAAAGTCGTAATTTGAAACTGAAAATAGATGCAGAGAGTCAGAATTCGGATAAAAAATCACGCTCAGGAGTCAAATTTCCGACATTTCAGACATTTTCAAAACTGCAGGGGGGTTTGGGCAAAATATGACCCATCGCCGTTTTCAGTAATTGGCATATGTTCGGTATAAAAAGTCGTAATTTGAAACTGAAAATAGGTGCAGAGAGTCAGAATTCGGATAAAAAATCACGCTCAGGAGTCAAATTTCCGACATTTCAGACATTTTGAAAACTGCAAGGGGGTTTTGGGCAAAATATGACCCATCGCCGTTTTCAGTAATTGGCATATTTTCGGTATAAAAAGTCGTAATTTGAAACTGAAAATAGGTGCAGAGTGTCAGAATTAGGCTCAAAAATCACGCTCAGGAGTCAAATTTTCGAAATTTCAGACATTTTGAAAACTGCAGGGGGGTTTGGGCAAAATATGACCCATCGCCGTTTACAGTAATTGGCATATTTTCGGTATGAAACGTCGAAATTTGAAACTGAAAATAGGTGCAGAGAGTCAGAAATCGGTTCAAAAATCACGCTCAGGAGTCAAATTTCCGACATTTCCGACATTTTGAAAACTGCAGGGGGGTTTGGGCAAAATATGACCCATCGCTGTTTTCAGTAATTGGCATATTTTCGGTATTAAAAGTCGTAATTTGACACTGAAAATAAGTGCAGAGAGTCAGAATTCGGCTCAAAAATCACGCTCAGGAGTCAAATTTCCGACATTTCAGACATTTTTTAAAACTGCAGGGGGGTTTGGACAATATATGACCCATCGCCGTTTTCAGTAGTTGGCAGATTTTCGGTATAAAAATTCGTAATTTGAAACTGAAAATAGGTGCAGTGTCAGAATTCAGATACAAAATCAAGCTCAGGAGTCAAATTTCCGACATTTCAGACATTTTCAAAACTGCAGGGGGGTTTGGGCAAAATATGACCCATCGCCGTTTTCAGTAATTGGCATATGTTCGGTATAAAAAGTCGTAATTTGAAACTGAAAATAGGTGCAGAGAGTCAGAATTCGGCTAAAAAATCACGCTCAGGAGTCAAATTTCCGACATTTCAGACATTTTGAAAACTGCAGGGGGGTTTGTGCAAAATATGACCCATCGCCGTTTCCAGTAATTGGCATATTTTCGGTATAAAAAGTCGTAATTTGAAACTGAAAATAGGTGCAGAGAGTCAGAATTCGGCTCAAAAATCACGCTCAGGAGTCAAATTTCCGACATTTCAGACATTTTGAAAACTGCAGGGGGGTTTGGGCAAAATATGACCCATCGCCGTTTTCAGTAATTGGCATATTTTCGGTATAAAAAGTCGTAATTTGAAACTGAAAATATTTGCAGAGAGTCAGAATTAGGCTCAAAAATCACGCTCAGGAGTCAAATTTTCGAAATTTCAGACATTTTGAAAACTGCAGGGGGGTTTGGTCAAAATATGACCCATCGCTGTTTTCAGTAATTGACATATTTTCGGTATAAAAAGTCGTAATTTGAAACTGAAAATAGGTGCAGAGAGTCAGAATTCGGCTCAAAAATCACGCTCAGGAGTCAAATTTCCGACATTTCAGACATTTTGAAAACTGCAGGGGGTTTGGGCAAAATATGACCCTTCGCCGTTTTCAGTAATTATCATATTTTCGGTGTAAAAAGTCGTAATTTGACACTGAAAATAAGTGCAGAGAGTCAGAATTCGGCTCAAAAATCACGCTCAGGAGTCAAATTTCCGACATTTCAGACATTTTGAAAACTGCAGGGGGGTTTGGGCAAAATATGACCCATCGCCGTTTTCAGTAATTGGCATATTTTCGGTATAAAAAGTCGTAATTTGAGACTGAAAATAGGTGCAGAGAGTCAGAATTCGGCTCAAAAATCACGCTCAGGAGTCAAATTTCCGACATTTCAGACATTTTGAAAACTGCAGGGGGGTTTGGACAAAATATGACCCATCGCCGTTTTCAGTAATTGGCATATTTTCGGTATAAAAAGTCGTAATTTGAAACTGAAAATAGATGCAGAGAGTCAGAATTCGGATAAAAAATCACGCTCAGGAGTCAAATTTCCGACATTTCAGACATTTTCAAAACTGCAGGGGGGTTTGGGCAAAATATGACCCATCGCCGTTTTCAGTAATTGGCATATGTTCGGTATAAAAAGTCGTAATTTGAAACTGAAAATAGGTGCAGAGAGTCAGAATTCGGATAAAAAATCACGCTCAGGAGTCAAATTTCCGACATTTCAGACATTTTGAAAACTGCAAGGGGGTTTTGGGCAAAATATGACCCATCGCCGTTTTCAGTAATTGGCATATTTTCGGTATAAAAAGTCGTAATTTGAAACTGAAAATAGGTGCAGAGTGTCAGAATTAGGCTCAAAAATCACGCTCAGGAGTCAAATTTTCGAAATTTCAGACATTTTGAAAACTGCAGGGGGGTTTGGGCAAAATATGACCCATCGCCGTTTACAGTAATTGGCATATTTTCGGTATGAAACGTCGAAATTTGAAACTGAAAATAGGTGCAGAGAGTCAGAAATCGGTTCAAAAATCACGCTCAGGAGTCAAATTTCCGACATTTCCGACATTTTGAAAACTGCAGGGGGGTTTGGGCAAAATATGACCCATCGCTGTTTTCAGTAATTGGCATATTTTCGGTATTAAAAGTCGTAATTTGACACTGAAAATAAGTGCAGAGAGTCAGAATTCGGCTCAAAAATCACGCTCAGGAGTCAAATTTCCGACATTTCAGA
This sequence comes from Procambarus clarkii, assembly GCF_040958095.1. Lineage (NCBI taxonomy): Eukaryota > Metazoa > Arthropoda > Malacostraca > Decapoda > Cambaridae > Procambarus > Procambarus clarkii. The sequence continues at coordinate 1,669,092 of NW_027189152.1, read as the reverse complement.
CATTTTTTAAAACTGCAGGGGGGTTTGGACAATATATGACCCATCGCCGTTTTCAGTAGTTGGCAGATTTTCGGTATAAAAATTCGTAATTTGAAACTGAAAATAGGTGCAGTGTCAGAATTCAGATACAAAATCAAGCTCAGGAGTCAAATTTCCGACATTTCAGACATTTTCAAAACTGCAGGGGGGTTTGGGCAAAATATGACCCATCGCCGTTTTCAGTAATTGGCATATTTTCGGTATAAAAAGTCGTAATTTGAAACTGAAAATAGGTGCAGAGAGTCAGAATTCGGATAAAAAATAACGCTCAGGAGTCAAATTTCCGACATTTCAGACATTTTGAAAACTGCAAGGGGGTTTTGGGCAAAATATGACCCATCGCCGTTTACAGTAATTGGCATATTTTCGGTATGAAACGTCGAAATTTGAAACTGAAAATAGGTGCAGAGAGTCAGAGATCGGTTCAAAAATAACGCTCAGGAGTCAAATTTACGACATTTCAGACATTTTGAAAACTGCAGGGGGGTTTGGACAAAATATGACCCATCGCCGTTTTCAGTAATTGGCATATTTTCGGTATAAAAAGTCGTAATTTGAAACTGAAAATAGATGCAGAGAGTCAGAATTCGGATAAAAAATCACGCTCAGGAGTCAAATTTCCGACATTTCAGACATTTTCAAAACTGCAGGGGGGTTTGGGCAAAATATGACCCATCGCCGTTTTCAGTAATTGGCATATGTTCGGTATAAAAAGTCGTAATTTGAAACTGAAAATAGGTGCAGAGAGTCAGAATTCGGATAAAAAATCACGCTCAGGAGTCAAATTTCCGACATTTCAGACATTTTGAAAACTGCAAGGGGGTTTTGGGCAAAATATGACCCATCGCCGTTTTCAGTAATTGGCATATTTTCGGTATAAAAAGTCGTAATTTGAAACTGAAAATAGGTGCAGAGTGTCAGAATTAGGCTCAAAAATCACGCTCAGGAGTCAAATTTTCGAAATTTCAGACATTTTGAAAACTGCAGGGGGGTTTGGGCAAAATATGACCCATCGCCGTTTACAGTAATTGGCATATTTTCGGTATGAAACGTCGAAATTTGAAACTGAAAATAGGTGCAGAGAGTCAGAAATCGGTTCAAAAATCACGCTCAGGAGTCAAATTTCCGACATTTCCGACATTTTGAAAACTGCAGGGGGGTTTGGGCAAAATATGACCCATCGCTGTTTTCAGTAATTGGCATATTTTCGGTATTAAAAGTCGTAATTTGACACTGAAAATAAGTGCAGAGAGTCAGAATTCGGCTCAAAAATCACGCTCAGGAGTCAAATTTCCGACATTTCAGACATTTTTTAAAACTGCAGGGGGGTTTGGACAATATATGACCCATCGCCGTTTTCAGTAGTTGGCAGATTTTCGGTATAAAAATTCGTAATTTGAAACTGAAAATAGGTGCAGTGTCAGAATTCAGATACAAAATCAAGCTCAGGAGTCAAATTTCCGACATTTCAGACATTTTCAAAACTGCAGGGGGGTTTGGGCAAAATATGACCCATCGCCGTTTTCAGTAATTGGCATATTTTCGGTATAAAAAGTCGTAATTTGAAACTGAAAATAGGTGCAGAGAGTCAGAATTCGGATAAAAAATAACGCTCAGGAGTCAAATTTCCGACATTTCAGACATTTTGAAAACTGCAAGGGGGTTTTGGGCAAAATATGACCCATCGCCGTTTACAGTAATTGGCATATTTTCGGTATGAAACGTCGAAATTTGAAACTGAAAATAGGTGCAGAGAGTCAGAGATCGGTTCAAAAATAACGCTCAGGAGTCAAATTTACGACATTTCAGACATTTTGAAAACTGCAGGGGGGTTTGGGCAAAATATGACCCATCGCCGTTTACAGTAATTGGCATATTTTCGGTATGAAACGTCGAAATTTGAAACTGAAAATAGGTGCAGATAGTCAGAAATCGGTTCAAAAATCACGCTCAGGAGTCAAATTTCCGACATTTCCGACATTTTGAAAACTGCAGGGGGGTTTGGGCAAAATATGACCCATCGCTGTTTTCAGTAATTGGCATATTTTCGGTATTAAAAGTCGTAATTTGACACTGAAAATAAGTGCAGAGAGTCAGAATTCGGCTCAAAAATCACGCTCAGGAGTCAAATTTCCGACATTTCAGACATTTTTTAAAACTGCAGGGGGGTTTGGACAATATATGACCCATCGCCGTTTTCAGTAGTTGGCAGATTTTCGGTATAAAAATTCGTAATTTGAAACTGAAAATAGGTGCAGAGTGTCAGAATTCAGATACAAAATCAAGCTCAGGAGTCAAATTTCCGACATTTCAGATATTTTCAAAACTGCAGGGGGGTTTGGGCAAAATATGACCCATCGCCGTTTTCAGTAATTGGCATATGTTCGGTATAAAAAGTCGTAATTTGAAACTGAAAATAGGTGCAGAGAGTCAGAATTCGGATAAAAAATCACGCTCAGGAGTCAAATTTCCGACATTTCAGACATTTTGAAAACTGCAAGGGGGTTTTGGGCAAAATATGACCCATCGCCGTTTTCAGTAATTGGCATATTTTCGGTATAAAAAGTCGTAATTTGAAACTGAAAATAGGTGCAGAGAGTCAGAATTCCGCTCAAAAATCACGCTCAGGAATAAATTTCCGACATTTCAGACATTTTGAAAACTGCAGGGGGGTTTGGGCAAAATATGACCAATCGCTTTTTACAGTAATTGGCATATTTTCGGTATGAAAGGTCGGATTTGAAACTGAAAATAGGTGCAGAGAGTCAGAATTCGGCTAAAAAATCACGCTCAGGAGTCAAATTTCCGACATTTTAGACATTTTGAAAACTGCAGGGGGGTTTGTGCAAAATATGACCCATCGCCGTTTCCAGTAATTAGCATATTTTCGGTATAAAAAGTCGTAATTTGAAACTGAAGATAGGTGCAGAGAGTCAGAATTCGGCTCAAAAATCACGCTCAGGAGTCAAATTTCAGACATTTCAGACATTTTGAAAACTGCAGGGGGGTTTGGGCAAAATATGACCCATCGCCGTTTTCAGTAATTGGCATATTTTCGGTATAAAAAGTCGTAATTTGAAACTGAAAATAGGTGCAGAGAGTCAGAATTAGGCTCAAAAATCACTCTCAGGAGTCAAATTTTCGAAATTTCAGACATTTTGAAAACTGCAGGGGGGTTTGGTCAAAATATGACCCATCGCCGTTTTCAGTAATTGACATATTTTCGGTATAAAAAGTCGTAATTTGAAACTGAAAATAGGTGCAGAGAGTCCGAATTCGGCTCAAAAATCACGCTCAGGAGTCAAATTTCCGACATTTCAGACATTTTGAAAACTGCAGGGGGTTTGGGCAAAATATGACCCTTCGCCGTTTTCAGTAAATATCATATTTTCGGTGTAAAAAGTCGTAATTTGACACTGAAAATAAGTGCAGAGAGTCAGAATTCGGCTCAAAAATCATGCTCAGGAGTCAAATTTCCGACATTTCCGACATTTTGAAAACTGCAGGGGGGTTTGGGCAAAATATGACCCATCGCCGTTTTCAGTAATTGGCATATTTTCGGTATAAAAAGTCGTAATTTGAAACTGAAAATAGGTGCAGAGAGTCAGAATTCGGCTCAAAAATCACGCTCAGGAGTCAAATTTCCGACATTTCAGACATTTTAAAAACTGCAGGGGGGTTTGGACAAAATATGACCCATCGCCGTTTTCAGTAATTGGCATATTTTCGGTATAAAAATTCGTAATTTGAAACTGAAAATAGATGCAGAGAGTCAGAATTCGGATAAAAAATCACGCTCAGGAGTCAAATTTCCGACATTTCAGACATTTTGAAAACTGCAGGGGGGTTTGGGCAAAATATGACCCATCGCCGTTTTCAGTAATTGGCATATTTTCGGTATAAAAAGTCGTAATTTGAAACTGAAAATAGGTGCAGAGAGTCAGAATTAGGCTCAAAAATCACTCTCAGGAGTCAAATTTTCGAAATTTCAGACATTTTGAAAACTGCAGGGGGGTTTGGTCAAAATATGACCCATCGCCGTTTTCAGTAATTGACATATTTTCGGTATAAAAAGTCGTAATTTGAAACTGAAAATAGGTGCAGAGAGTCCGAATTCGGCTCAAAAATCACGCTCAGGAGTCAAATTTCCGACATTTCAGACATTTTGAAAACTGCAGGGGGTTTGGGCAAAATATGACCCTTCGCCGTTTTCAGTAAATATCATATTTTCGGTGTAAAAAGTCGTAATTTGACACTGAAAATAAGTGCAGAGAGTCAGAATTCGGCTCAAAAATCACGCTCAGGAGTCAAATTTCCGACATTTCAGACATTTTGAAAACTGCAGGGGGGTTTCGGCAAAATATGACCCATCGCCGTTTTCAGTAATTGGCATATTTTCGGTATAAAAAGTCGTAATTTGAAACTGAAAATAGGTGCAGAGAGTCAGAATTCGGCTCAAAAATCACGCTCAGGAGTCAAATTTCCGACATTTCAGACATTTTGAAAACTGCAGGGGGGTTTGGACAAAATATGACCCATCGCCGTTTTCAGTAATTGGCATATTTTCGGTATAAAAAGTCGTAATTTGAAACTGAAAATAGATGCAGAGAGTCAGAATTTGGATAAAAAATCACGCTCAGGAGTCAAATTTCCGACATTTCCGACATTTTGAAAACTGCAGGGGGGTTTGGGCAAAATATGACCCATCGCTGTTTTCAGTAATTGGCATATTTTCGGTATTAAAAGTCGTAATTTGACACTGAAAATAAGTGCAGAGAGTCAGAATTCGGCTGAAAAATCACGCTCAGGAGTCAAATTTCCGACATTTCAGACATTTTTTAAAACTGCAGGGGGGTTTGGACAATATATGACCCATCGCCGTTTTCAGTAGTTGGCAGATTTTCGGTATAAAAATTCGTAATTTGAAACTGAAAATAGGTGCAGAGTGTCAGAATTCAGATACAAAATCAAGCTCAGGAGTCAAATTTCCGACATTTCAGACATTTTCAAAACTGCAGGGGGGTTTGGGCAAAATATGACCCATCGCCGTTTTCAGTAATTGGCATATTTTCGGTATAAAAAGTCGTAATTTGAAACTGAAAATAGGTGCAGAGAGTCAGAATTCGGAAAAAAAATAACGCTCAGGAGTCAAATTTCCGACATTTCAGACATTTTGAAAACTGCAAGGGGGTTTTGGGCAAAATATGACCCATCGCCGTTTACAGTAATTGGCATATTTTCGGTATGAAACGTCGAAATTTGAAACTGAAAATAGGTGCAGAGAGTCAGAGATCGGTTCAAAAATAACGCTCAGGAGTCAAATTTACGACATTTCAGACATTTTGAAAACTGCAGGGGGGTTTGGGCAAAATATGACCCATCGCCGTTTACAGTAATTGGCATATTTTCGGTATGAAACGTCGAAATTTGAAACTGAAAATAGGTGCAGATAGTCAGAAATCGGTTCAAAAATCACGCTCAGGAGTCAAATTTCCGACATTTCCGAAATTTTGAAAACTGCAGGGGGGTTTGGGCAAAATATGACCCATCGCTGTTTTCAGTAATTGGCATATTTTCGGTATTAAAAGTCGTAATTTGACACTGAAAATAAGTGCAGAGAGTCAGAATTCGGCTCAAAAATCACGCTCAGGAGTCAAATTTCCGACATTTCAGACATTTTTTAAAACTGCAGGGGGGTTTGGACAATATATGACCCATCGCTGTTTTCAGTAGTTGGCAGATTTTCGGTATAAAAATTCGTAATTTGAAACTGAAAATAGGTGCAGAGTGTCAGAATTCAGATACAAAATCAAGCTCAGGAGTCAAATTTCCGACATTTCAGATATTTTCAAAACTGCAGGGGGGTTTGGGCAAAATATGACCCATCGCCGTTTTCAGTAATTGGCATATGTTCGGTATAAAAAGTCGTAATTTGAAACTGAAAATAGGTGCAGAGAGTCAGAATTCGGATAAAAAATCACGCTCAGGAGTCAAATTTCCGACATTTCAGACATTTTGAAAACTGCAAGGGGGTTTTGGGCAAAATATGACCCATCGCCGTTTTCAGTAATTGGCATATTTTCGGTATAAAAAGTCGTAATTTGAAACTGAAAATAGGTGCAGAGAGTCAGAATTCCGCTCAAAAATCACGCTCAGGAATAAATTTCCGACATTTCAGACATTTTGAAAACTGCAGGGGGGTTTGGGCAAAATATGACCAATCGCTCTTTACAGTAATTGGCATATTTTCGGTATGAAAGGTCGGATTTGAAACTGAAAATAGGTGCAGAGAGTCAGAATTCGGCTAAAAAATCACGCTCAGGAGTCAAATTTCCGACATTTCAGACATTTTGAAAACTGCAGGGGGGTTTGTGCAAAATATGACCCATCGCCGTTTCCAGTAATTGGCATATTTTCGGTATAAAAAGTCGTAATTTGAAACTGAAAATAGGTGCAGAGAGTCAGAATTCGGCTCAAAAATCACGCTCAGGAGTCAAATTTCAGACATTTCAGACATTTTGAAAACTGCAGGGGGGTTTGGGCAAAATATGACCCATCGCCGTTTTCAGTAATTGGCATATTTTCGGTATAAAAAGTCGTAATTTGAAACTGAAAATAGGTGCAGAGAGTCAGAATTAGGCTCAAAAATCACTCTCAGGAGTCAAATTTTCGAAATTTCAGACATTTTGAAAACTGCAGGGGGGTTTGGTCAAAATATGACCCATCGCCGTTTTCAGTAATTGACATTTTCGGTATAAAAAGTCGTAATTTGAAACTGAAAATAGGTGCAGAGAGTCCGAATTCGGCTCAAAAATCACGCTCAGGAGTCAAATTTCCGACATTTCAGACATTTTGAAAACTGCAGGGGGTTTGGGCAAAATATGACCCTTCGCCGTTTTCAGTAAATATCATATTTTCGGTGTAAAAAGTCGTAATTTGACACTGAAAATAAGTGCAGAGAGTCAGAATTCGGCTCAAAAATCACGCTCAGGAGTCAAATTTCCGACATTTCCGACATTTTGAAAACTGCAGGGGGGTTTGGGCAAAATATGACCCATCGCCGTTTTCAGTAATTGGCATATTTTCGGTATAAAAAGTCGTAATTTGAAACTGAAAATAGGTGCAGAGAGTCAGAATTCGGCTCAAAAATCACGCTCAGGAGTCAAATTTCCGACATTTCAGACATTTTAAAAACTGCAGGGGGGTTTGGACAAAATATGACCCATCGCCGTTTTCAGTAATTGGCATATTTTCGGTATAAAAATTCGTAATTTGAAACTGAAAATAGATGCAGTGAGTCAGAATTCGGATAAAAAATCACGCTCAGGAGTCAAATTTCCGACATTTCAGACATTTTGAAAACTGCAGGGGGGTTTGGGCAAAATATGACCCATCGCCGTTTTCAGTAATTGGCATATTTTCGGTATAAAAAGTCGTAATTTGAAACTGAAAATAGGTGCAGAGAGTCAGAATTAGGCTCAAAAATCACTCTCAGGAGTCAAATTTTCGAAATTTCAGACATTTTGAAAACTGCAGGGGGGTTTGGTCAAAATATGACCCATCGCCGTTTTCAGTAATTGACATATTTTCGGTATAAAAAGTCGTAATTTGAAACTGAAAATAGGTGCAGAGAGTCCGAATTCGGCTCAAAAATCACGCTCAGGAGTCAAATTTCCGACATTTCAGACATTTTGAAAACTGCAGGGGGTTTGGGCAAAATATGACCCTTCGCCGTTTTCAGTAAATATCATATTTTCGGTGTAAAAAGTCGTAATTTGACACTGAAAATAAGTGCAGAGAGTCAGAATTCGGCTCAAAAATCACGCTCAGGAGTCAAATTTCCGACATTTCAGACATTTTGAAAACTGCAGGGGGGTTTGGGCAAAATATGACCCATCGCCGTTTTCAGTAATTGGCATATTTTCGGTATAAAAAGTCGTAATTTGAAAATGAAAATAGGTGCAGAGAGTCAGAATTCGGCTCAAAAATCACGCTCAGGAGTCAAATTTCCGACATTTCAGACATTTTGAAAACTGCAGGGGGGTTTGGACAAAATATGACCCATCGCCGTTTTCAGTAATTGGCATATTTTCGGTATAAAAAGTCGTAATTTGAAACTGAAAATAGATGCAGAGAGTCAGAATTCGGATAAAAAATCACGCTCAGGAGTCAAATTTCCGACATTTCAGACATTTTGAAAACTGCAAGGGGGTTTTGGGCAAAATATGACCCATCGCTGTTTTCAGTAATTGGCATATTTTCGGTATAAAAAGTCGTAATTTGAAACTGAAAATAGGTGCAGAGAGTCAGAATTCCGCTCAAAAATCACGCTCAGGAGTAAAATTTCCGACATTTCAGACATTTTGAAAACTGCAGGGGGGTTTGGGCAAAATATGACCAATCGCTGTTTACAGTAATTGGCATATTTTCGGTATGAAAGGTCGGATTTGAAACTGAAAATAGGTGCAGAGAGTCAGAATTCGGCTAAAAAATCACGCTCAGGAGTCAAATTTCCGACATTTCAGACATTTTGAAAACTGCAGGGGGGGTTTGTGCAAAATATGACCCATCGCCGTTTCCAGTAATTGGCATATTTTCGGTATAAAAAGTCGTAATTTGAAACTGAAAATAGGTGCAGAGAGTCAGAATTCGGCTCAAAAATCACGCTCAGGAGTCAAATTTCCGACATTTCAGACATTTTGAAAACTGCAGGGGGGTTTGGGCAAAATATGACCCATCGCCGTTTTCAGTAATTGGCATATTTTCGGTATAAAAAGTCGTAATTTGAAACTGAAAATAGGTGCAGAGAGTCAGAATTAGGCTCAAAAATCACGCTCAGGAGTCAAATTTTCGAAATTTCAGACATTTTGAAAACTGCAGGGGGGTTTGGTCAAAATATGACCCATCGCCGTTTTCAGTAATTGACATATTTTCGGTATAAAAAGTCGTAATTTGAAACTGAAAATAGGTGCAGAGAGTCAGAATTCGGCTCAAAAATCACGCTCAGGAGTCAAATTTCCGACATTTCAGACATTTTGAAAACTGCAGGGGGTTTGGGCAAAATATGACCCTTCGCCGTTTTCAGTAATTATCATATTTTCGGTGTAAAAAGTCGTAATTTGACACTGAAAATAAGTGCAGAGAGTCAGAATTCGGCTCAAAAATCACGCTCAGGAGTCAAATTTCCGACATTTCAGACATTTTGAAAACTGCAGGGGGGTTTGGGCAAAATATGACCCATCGCTGTTTTCAGTAATTGGCATATTTTCGGTATAAAAAGTCGTAATTTGAAACTGAAAATAGGTGCAGAGAGTCAGAATTTGGCTCAAAAATCACGCTCAGGAGTCAAATTTCCGACATTTCAGACATTTTTAAAACTGCAGGGGGGTTGGGACAAAATATGACCCATCGCCGTTTTCAGTAATTGGCATATTTTCGGTATAAAAAGTCGTAATTTGAAACTGAAAATAGATGCAGAGAGTCAGAATTCGGATAAAAAATCACGCTCAGGAGTCAAATTTCCGACATTTCAGACATTTTCAAAACTGCAGGGGGGTTTGGGCAAAATATGACCCATCGCCGTTTTCAGTAATTGGCATATGTTCGGTATAAAAAGTCGTAATTTGAAACTGAAAATAGGTGCAGAGAGTCAGAATTCGGATAAAAAATCACGCTCAGGAGTCAAATTTCCGACATTTCAGACATTTTGAAAACTGCAAGGGGGTTTTGGGCAAAATATGACCCATCGCCGTTTTCAGTAATTGGCATATTTTCGGTATAAAAAGTCGTAATTTGAAACTGAAAATAGGTGCAGAGTGTCAGAATTAGGCTCAAAAATCACGCTCAGGAGTCGAATTTTCGAAATTTCAGACATTTTGAAAACTGCAGGGGGGTTTGGGCAAAATATGACCCATCGCCGTTTACAGTAATTGGCATATTTTCGGTATGAAACGTCGAAATTTGAAACTGAAAATAGGTGCAGAGAGTCAGAAATCGGTTCAAAAATCACGCTCAGGAGTCAAATTTCCGACATTTCCGACATTTTGAAAACTGCAGGGGGGTTTGGGCAAAATATGACCCATCGCTGTTTTCAGTAATTGGCATATTTTCGGTATTAAAAGTCGTAATTTGACACTGAAAATAACTGCAGAGAGTCAGAATTCGGCTCAAAAATCACGCTCAGGAGTCAAATTTCCGACATTTCAGACATTTTTTAAAACTGCAGGGGGGTTTGGACAATATATGACCCATCGCCGTTTTCAGTAGTTGGCAGATTTTCGGTATAAAAATTCGTAATTTGAAACTGAAAATAGGTGCAGAGTGTCAGAATTCAGATACAAAATCAAGCTCAGGAGTCAAATTTCCGACATTTCAGACATTTTCAAAACTGCAGGGGGGTTTGGGCAAAATATGACCCATCGCCGTTTTCAGTAATTGGCATATTTTCGGTATAAAAAGTCGTAATTTGAAACTGAAAATAGGTGCAGAGAGTCAGAATTCGGATAAAAAATCATGCTCAGGAGTCAAATTTCCGACATTTCAGACATTTTGAAAACTGCAAGGGGGTTTTGGGCAAAATATGACCCATCGCCGTTTACAGTAATTGGCATATTTTCGGTATGAAACGTCGAAATTTGAAACTGAAAATAGGTGCAGAGAGTCAGAGATCGGTTCAAAAATCACGCTCAGGAGTCAAATTTCCGACATTTCAGACATTTTGAAAACTGCAGGGGGGTTTGGGCAAAATATGACCCATCGCCGTTTACAGTAATTGGCATATTTTCGGTATGAAACGTCGAAATTTGAAACTGAAAATAGGTGCAGAGAGTCAGAAATCGGTTCAAAAATCACGCTCAGGAGTCAAATTTCCGACATTTCCGACATTTTGAAAACTGCAGGGGGGTTTGGGCAAAATATGACCCATCGCTGTTTTCAGTAATTGGCATATTTTCGGTATTAAAAGTCGTAATTTGACACTGAAAATAAGTGCAGAGAGTCAGAATTCGGCTCAAAAATCACGCTCAGGAGTCAAATTTCCGACATTTCAGACATTTTTTAAAACTGCAGGAGGGTTTGGACAATATATGACCCATCGCCGTTTTCAGTAGTTGGCAGATTTTCGGTATAAAAATTCGTAATTTGAAACTGATAATAGGTGCAGAGTGTCAGAATTCAGATACAAAATCAAGCTCAGGAGTCAAATTTCCGACATTTCAGACATTTTCAAAACTGCAGGGGGGTTTGGGCAAAATATGACCCATCGCCGTTTTCAGTAATTGGCATATTTTCGGTATAAAAAGTCGTAATTTGAAACTGAAAATAGGTGCAGAGAGTCAGAATTCGGCTCAAAAATCCCGCTCAGGAGTCAAATTTCCGACATTTCAGACATTTTGAAAACTGCAGGGGGTTTGGGCAAAATATGACCCTTCGCCGTTTTCAGTAAATATCATATATTCGGTGTAAAAAGTCGTAATTTGACACTGAAAATAAGTGCAGAGAGTCAGAATTCGGCTCGAAAATCACGCTCAGGAGTCAAATTTCCGACATTTCAGACATTTTGAAAACTGCAGGGGGGTTTGGGCAAAATATGACCCATCGCCGTTTTCAGTAATTGGCATATTTTCGGTATAAAAAGTCGTAATTTGAAACTGAAAATAGGTGCAGAGAGTCAGAATTCGGCTCAAAAATCACGCTCAGGAGTCAAATTTCCGACATTTCAGACATTTTGAAAACTGCAGGGGGGTTTGGACAAAATATGACCCATCGCCGTTTTCAGTAATTGGCATATTTTCGGTATAAAAAGTCGTAATTTGAAACTGAAAATAGATGCAGAGAGTCAGGATTCGGATAAAAAATCACGCTCAGGAGTCAAATTTCCGACATTTCAGACATTTTCAAAACTGCAGGGGGGTTTGGGCAAAATATGACCCATCGCCGTTTTCAGTAATTGGCATATGTTCGGTATAAAAAGTCGTAATTTGAAACTGAAAATAGGTGCAGAGAGTCAGAATTCGGATAAAAAATCACGCTCAGGAGTCAAATTTCAGACATTTCAGACATTTTGAAAACTGCAAGGGGGTTTTGGGCAAAATATGACCCATCGCCGTTTTCAGTAATTGGCATATTTTCGGTATTAAAAGTCGTAATTTGAAACTGAAAATAGGTGCAGAGAGTCAGAATTCCGCTCAAAAATCACGCTCAGGAGTAAAATTTCCGACATTTCAGACATTTTGAAAACTGCAGGGGGGTTTGGGCAAAATATGACCAATCGCTGTTTACAGTAATTGGCATATTTTCGGTATGAAAGGTCGGATTTGAAACTGAAAATAGGTGCAGAGAGTCAGAATTCGGCTAAAAAATCACGCTCAGGAGTCAAATTTCCGACATTTCAGACATTTTGAAAACTGCAGGGGGGTTTGTGCAAAATATGACCCATCGCCGTTTCCAGTAATTGGCATATTTTAGGTATAAAAAGTCGTAATTTGAAACTGAAAATAGGTGCAGAGTGTCAGAATTAGGCTCAAAAATCACGCTCAGGAGTCAAATTTTCGAAATTTCAGACATTTTGAAAACTGCAGGGGGGTTTTGGCAAAATATGACCCATCGCGGTTTACAGTAATTGGCATATTTTCGGTATGAAACGTCGAAATTTGAAACTGAAAATAGGTGCAGAGAGTCAGAAATCGGTTCAAAAATCACGCTCAGGAGTCAAATTTCCGACATTTCCGACATTTTGAAAACTGCAGGGGGGTTTGGGCAAAATATGACCCATCGCTGTTTTCAGTAATTGGCATATTTTCGGTATTAAAAGTCGTAATTTGACACTGAAAATAAGTGCAGAGAGTCAGAATTCGGCTCAAAAATCACGCTCAGGAGTCAAATTTCCGACATTTCAGACATTTTTTAAAACTGCATGGGGGTTTGGACAATATATGACCCATCGCCGTTTTCAGTAGTTGGCAGATTTTCGGTATAAAAATTCGTAATTTGAAACTGAAAATAGGTGCAGAGTGTCAGAATTCAGATACAAAATCAAGCTCAGGAGTCAAATTTCCGACATTTCAGACATTTTCAAAACTGCAGGGGGGTTTGGGCAAAATATGACCCATCGCCGTTTTCAGTAATTGGCATATTTTCGGTATAAAAAGTCGTAATTTGAAACGGAAAATAGGTGCAGAGAGTCAGAATTCGGATAAAAAATCACGCTCAGGAGTCAAATTTCCGACATTTCAGACATTTTGAAAACTGCAAGGGGGTTTTGGGCAAAATATGACCCATCGCCGTTTACAGTAATTGGCATTTTTTCGGTATGAAACGTCGAAATTTGAAACTGAAAATAGGTGCAGAGAGTCAGAGATCGGTTCAAAAATCACGCTCAGGAGTCAAATTTCCGACATTTCAGACATTTTGAAAACTGCAGGGGGGTTTGGGCAAAATATGACCCATCGCCGTTTACAGTAATTGGCATATTTTCGGTATGAAACGTCGAAATTTGAAACTGAAAATACGTGCAGAGAGTCAGAAATCGGTTCAAAAATCACGCTCAGGAGTCAAATTTCCGACATTTCCGACATTTTGAAAACTGCAGGGGGGTTTGGGCAAAATATGACCCATCGCTGTTTTCAGTAATTGGCATATTTTCGGTATTAAAAGTCGTAATTTGACACTGAAAATAAGTGCAGAGAGTCAGAATTCGGCTCAAAAATCACGCTCAGGAGTCAAATTTCCGACATTTCAGACATTTTTTAAAACTGCAGGGGGGTTTGGACAATATATGACCCATCGCCGTTTTCAGTAGTTGGCAGATTTTCGGTATAAAAATTCGTAATTTGAAACTGAAAATAGGTGCAGAGTGTCAGAATTCAGATACAAAATCAAGCTCAGGAGTCAAATTTCCGACATTTCAGACATTTTCAAAACTGCAGGGGGGTTTGGGCAAAATATGACCCATCGCCGTTTTCAGTAATTGGCATATTTTCGGTATAAAAAGTCGTAATTTGAAACTGAAAATAGGTGCAGAGAGTCAGAATTCGGCTCAAAAATCCCGCTCAGGAGTCAAATTTCCGACATTTCAGACATTTTGAAAACTGCAGGGGGTTTGGGCAAAATATGACCCTTCGCCGTTTTCAGTAAATATCATATTTTCGGTGTAAAAAGTCGTAATTTGACACTGAAAATAAGTGCAGAGAGTCAGAATTCGGCTCAAAAATCACGCTCAGGAGTCAAATTTCCGACATTTCAGACATTTTGAAAACTGCAGGGGGGTTAGGGCGAAATATGACCCATCGCCGTTTTCAGTAATTGGCATATTTTCGGTATAAAAAGTCGTAATTTGAAACTGAAAATAGGTGCAGAGAGTCAGAATTCGGCTCAAAAATCACGCTCAGGAGTCAAATTTCCGACATTTCAGACATTTTGAAAACTGCAGGGGGGTTTGGACAAAATATGACCCATCGCCGTTTTCAGTAATTGGCATATTTTCGGTATAAAAAGTCGTAATTTGAAACTGAAAATAGATGCAGAGAGTCAGAATTCGGATAAAAAATCACGCTCAGGAGTCAAATTTCTGACATTTCAGACATTTTCAAAACTGCAGGGGGGTTTGGGCAAAATATGACCCATCGCCGTTTTCAGTAATTGGCATATGTTCGGTATAAAAATCGTAATTTGAAACTGAAAATAGGTGCAGAGAGTCAGAATTCGGATAAAAAATCACGCTCAGGAGTCAAATTTCCGACATTTCAGACATTTTGAAAACTGCAAGGGGGTTTTGGGCAAAATATGACCCATCGCCGTTTTCAGTAATTGGCATATTTTCGGTATAAAAAGTCGTAATTTGAAACTGAAAATAGGTGCAGAGAGTCAGAATTCCGCTCAAAAATCACGCTCAGGAGTAAAATTTCCGACATTTCAGACATTTTGAAAACTGCAGGGGGGTTTGGGCAAAATATGACCAATCGCTGTTTACAGTAATTGGCATATTTTCGGTATGAAAGGTCGGATTTGAAACTGAAAATAGGTGCAGAGTCAGAATTCGGCTAAAAAATCACGCTCAGGAGTCAAATTTCCGACATTTCAGACATTTTGAAAACTGCAGGGGGGTTTGTGCAAAATATGACCCATCGCCGTTTCCAGTAATTGGCATATTTTCGGTATAAAAAGTCGTAATTTGAAACTGAAAATAGGTGCAGAGAGTCAGAATTCGGCTCAAAAATCACGCTCAGGAGTCAAATTTCCGACATTTCAGACATTTTGAAAACTGCAGGGGGGTTTGGGCAAAATATGACCCATCGCCGTTTTCAGTAATTGGCATATTTTCGGTATAAAAAGTCGTAATTTGAAACTGAAAATAGGTGCAGAGAGTCAGAATTAGGCTCAAAAATCACGCTCAGGAGTCAAATTTTCGAAATTTCAGACATTTTGAAAACTGCAGGGGGGTTTGGTCAAAATATGACCCATCGCCGTTTTCAGTAATTGACATATTTTCGGTATAAAAAGTCGTAATTTGAAACTGAAAATAGGTGCAGAGAGTCAGAATTCGGCTCAAAAATCACGCTCAGGAGTCAAATTTCCGACATTTCAGACATTTTGAAAACTGCAGGGGGTTTGGGCAAAATATGACCCTTCGCCGTTTTCAGTAATTATCATATTTTCGGTGTAAAAAGTCGTAATTTGACACTGAAAATAAGTGCAGAGAGTCAGAATTCGGCTCAAAAATCACGCTCGGGAGTCAAATTTCCGACATTTCAGACATTTTTTAAAACTGCAGGGGGGTTTGGACAATATATGACCCATCGCCGTTTTCAGTAATTGGCAGATTTTCGGTATAAAAATTCGTAATTTGAAACTGAAAATAGGTGCAGAGTGTCAGAATTCAGATACAAAATCAAGCTCAGGAGTCAAATTTCCGACATTTCAGACATTTTCGAAACTGCAGGAGGGTTTGGGCAAAATATGACCCATCGCCGTTTTCAGTAATTGGCATATTTTCGGTATAAAAAGTCGTAATTTGAAACTGAAAATAGGTGCAGAGAGTCAGAATTCGGCTCAAAAATCACGCTCAGGAGTCAAATTTCCGAAATTTCAGACATTTTGAAAACTGCAGGGGGGTTTGGGCAAAATATGACCCATCGCCGTTTTCAGTAATTGGCATACTTTCGGTATAAAAAGTCGTAATTTGAAACTGAAGATAGGTGCAGAGAGTCAGAATTCGGCTCAAAAATCACGCTCAGGAGTCAAATTTCCGACATTTCAGACATTTTGAAAACTGCAGGGGGGTTTGGGCAAAATAAGACCCATCGCCGTTTACAGTAATTGGCATATTTTCGATATGAAACGTCGAAATTTGAAACTGAAAATAGGTGCAGAGAGTCAGAAATCGGTTTAAAAATCACGCTCTGGAGTCAAATTTCCGACATTTCAGACATTTTGAAAACTGCAGGGGGGTTTGGGCAAAATATGACCCATCGCCGTTTTCAGTAATTGGCATATTTTCGGTATAAAAAGTCGTAATTTGAAACTGAAAATAGGTGCAGAGAGTCAGAATTCCGCTCAAAAATCACGCTCAGGAGTAAAATTTCCGACATTTCAGACATTTTGAAAACTGCAGGGGGGTTTGGGCAAAATATGACCAATCGCTGTTTACAGTAATTGGCATATTTTCGGTATAAAAAGTCGTAATTTGAAACTGAAAATAGGTGCAGAGAGTCAGAATTCGGATAAAAAATCACGCTCAGGAGTCAAATTTCCGACATTTCAGACATTTTGAAAACTGCAAGGGGGTTTTGGGCAAAATATGACCCATCGCCGTTTTCAGTAATTGGCATATTTTCGGTATAAAAAGTCGTAATTTGAAACTGAAAATAGGTGCAGAGAGTCAGAATTCCGCTCAAAAATCACGCTCAGGAGTAAAATTTCCGACATTTCAGACATTTTGAAAACTGCAGGGGGGTTTGGGCAAAATATGACCAATCGCTGTTTACAGTAATTGGCATATTTTCGGTATGAAAGGTCGGATTTGAAACTGAAAATAGGTGCAGAGAGTCAGAATTCGGCTAAAAAATCACGCTCAGGAGTCAAATTTCCGACATTTCAGACATTTTGAAAACTGCAGGGGGGTTTGTGCAAAATATGACCCATCGCCGTTTCCAGTAATTGGCATATTTTCGGTATAAAAAGTCGTAATTTGAAACTGAAAATAGGTGCAGAGAGTCAGAATTCGGCTCAAAAATCACGCTCAGGAGTCAAATTTCCGACATTTCAGACATTTTGAAAACTGCAGGGGGGTTTGGGCAAAATATGACCCATCGCCGTTTTCAGTAATTGGCATATTTTCGGTATAAAAAGTCGTAATTTGAAACTGAAAATAGGTGCAGAGAGTCAGAATTAGGCTCAAAAATCTCGCTCAGGAGTCAAATTTTCGAAATTTCAGACATTTTGAAAACTGCAGGGGGGTTTGGTCAAAATATGACCCATCGCCGTTTTCAGTAATTGACATATTTTCGGTATAAAAAGTCGTAATTTGAAACTGAAAATAGGTGCAGAGAGTCAGAATTCGGCTCAAAAATCACGCTCAGGAGTCAAATTTCCGACATTTCAGACATTTTGAAAACTGCAGGGGGTTTGGGCAAAATATGACCCTTCGCCGTTTTCAGTAATTATCATATTTTCGGTGTAAAAAGTCGTAATTTGACACTGAAAATAAGTGCTGAGAGTCAGAATTCGGCTCAAAAATCACGCTCATGAGTCAAATTTCCGACATTTCAGACATTTTTTAAAACTGCAGGGGGGTTTGGACAATATATGACCCATCGCCGTTTTCAGTAATTGGCAGATTTTCGGTATAAAAATTCGTAATTTGAAACTGAAAATAGGTGCAGAGTGTCAGAATTCAGATACAAAATCAAGCTCAGGAGTCAAATTTCCGACATTTCAGACATTTTCGAAACTGCAGGAGGGTTTGGGCAAAATATGACCCATCGCCGTTTTCAGTAATTGGCATATTTTCGGTATAAAAAGTCGTAATTTGAAACTGAAAATAGGTGCAGAGAGACAGAATTCGGCTCAAAAATCACGCTCAGGAGTCAAATTTCCGAAATTTCAGACATTTTGAAAACTGCAGGGGGGTTTGGGCAAAATATGACCCATCGCCGTTTTCAGTAATTGGCATACTTTCGGTATAAAAAGTCGTAATTTGAAACTGAAGATAGGTGCAGAGAGTCAGAATTCGGCTCAAAAATCACGCTCAGGAGTCAAATTTCCGACATTTCAGACATTTTGAAAACTGCAGGGGGGTTTGGGCAAAATAAGACCCATCGCCGTTTACAGTAATTGGCATATTTTCGATATGAAACGTCGAAATTTGAAACTGAAAATAGGTGCAGAGAGTCAGAAATCGGTTTAAAAATCACGCTCTGGAGTCAAATTTCCGACATTTCAGACATTTTGAAAACTGCAGGGGGGTTTGGGCAAAATATGACCCATCGCCGTTTTCAGTAATTGGCATATTTTCGGTATAAAAAGTCGTAATTTGAAACTGAAAATAGGTGCAGAGAGTCAGAATTCCGCTCAAAAATCACGCCCAGGAGTAAAATTTCCGACATTTCAGACATTTTGAAAACTGCAGGGGGGTTTGGGCAAAATATGACCAATCGCTGTTTACAGTAATTGGCATATTTTCGGTATGAAAGGTCGGATTTGAAACTGAAAATAGGTGCAGAGAGTCAGAATTCGGCTAAAAAATCACGCTCAGGAGTCAAATTTCCGACATTTCAGACATTTTGAAAACTGCAGGGGGGTTTGTGCAAAATATGACCCATCGCCGTTTCCAGTAATTGGCATATTTTCGGTATAAAAAGTCGTAATTTGAAACTGAAAATAGGTGCAGAGAGTCAGAATTCGGCTCAAAAATCACGCTCAGGAGTCAAATTTCCGACATTTCAGACATTTTGAAAACTGCAGGGGGGTTTGGGCAAAATATGACCCATCGCCGTTTTCAGTAATTGGCATATTTTCGGTATAAAAAGTCGTAATTTGAAACTGAAAATAGGTGCAGAGAGTCAGAATTAGGCTCAAAAATCACGCTCAGGAGTCAAATTTTCGAAATTTCAGACATTTTGAAAACTGCAGGGGGGTTTGGTCAAAATATGACCCATCGTTGTTTTCAGTAATTGACATATTTTCGGTATAAAAAGTCGTAATTTGAAACTGAAAATAGGTGCAGAGAGTCAGAATTCGGCTCAAAAATCACGCTCAGGAGTCAAATTTCCGACATTTCAGACATTTTGAAAACTGCAGGGGGTTTGGGCAAAATATGACCCTTCGCCGTTTTCAGTAATTATCATATTTTCGGTGTAAAAAGTCGTAATTTGACACTGAAAATAAGTGCAGAGAGTCAGAATTCGGCTCAAAAATCACGCTCAGGAGTCAAATTTCCGACATTTCAGACATTTTTTAAAACTGCAGGGGGGTTTGGACAATATATGACCCATCGCCGTTTTCAGTAATTGGCAGATTTTCGGTATAAAAAGTCGTAATTTGAAACTGAAGATAGGTGCAGAGTGTCAGAATTCAGATACAAAATCAAGCTCAGGAGTCAAATTTCCGACATTTCAGACATTTTCGAAACTGCAGGGGGGTTTGGGCAAAATATGACCCATCGCCGTTTTCAGTAATTGGCATATTTTCGGTATAAAAAGTCGTAATTTGAAACTGAAAATAGGTGCAGAGAGTCAGAATTCGGCTCAAAAATCACGCTCAGGAGTCAAATTTCCAAAATTTCAGACATTTTGAAAACTGCAGGGGGGTTTGGGCAAAATATGACCCATCGCCATTTTCAGTAATTGGCATACTTTCGGTATAAAAAGTCGTAATTTGAAACTGAAGATAGGTGCAGAGAGTCAGAATTCGGCTCAAAAATCACGCTCAGGAGTCAAATTTCCGACATTTCAGACATTTTGAAAACTGCAGGGGGGTTTGGGCAAAATAAGACCCATCGCCGTTTACAGTAATTGGCATATTTTCGATATGAAACGTCGAAATTTGAAACTGAAAATAGGTGCAGAGAGTCAGAAATCGGTTTAAAAATCACGCTCTGGAGTCAAATTTCCGACATTTCAGACATTTTGAAAACTGCAGGGGGGTTTGGGCAAAATATGACCCTTCGCCGTTTTCAGTAATTGGCATATTTTCGGTGTAAAAAGTCGTAATTTGACACTGAAAATAAGTGCACAGAGTCAGAATTCGGCTCAAAAATCACGCTCAGGAGTCAAATTTCCGACATTTCAGACATTTTGAAAACTGCAGGGGGGTTTGGGCAAAATATGACCCATCGCTGTTTACAGTAATTGGCATATTTTCGGTATGAAAGGTCGGATTTGAAACTGAAAAAAGGTGCAGAGAGTCATAATTCGGCTAAAAAATCACGCTCAGGAGTCAAATTTCCGACATTTCAGACATTTTGAAAACTGCAGGGGGGTTTGTGCAAAATATGACCCATCGCCGTTTCCAGTAATTGGCATATTTTCGGTATAAAAAGTCGTAATTTGAAACTGAAAATAGGTGCAGAGAGTCAGAATTCGGCTCAAAAATCACGCTCAGGAGTCAAATTTCCGACATTTCAGACATTTTGAAAACTGCAGGGGGGTTTGGGCAAAATATGACCCATCGCCGTTTTCAGTAATTGGCATATTTTCGGTATAAAAAGTCGTAATTTGAAACTGAAAATAGGTGCAGAGAGTCAGAATTAGGCTCAAAAATCACGCTCAGGAGTCAAATTTTCGAAATTTCAGACATTTTGAAAACTGCAGGGGGGTTTGGTCAAAATATGACCCATCGCCGTTTTCAGTAATTGACATATTTTCGGTATAAAAAGTCGTAATTTGAAACTAAAAATAGGTGCAGAGAGTCAGAATTCGGCTCAAAAATCACGCTCAGGAGTCAAATTTCCGACATTTCAGACATTTTGAAAACTGCAAGGGGGTTTGGGCAAAATATGACCCTTCGCCGTTTTCAGTAATTATCATATTTTCGGTGTAAAAATTCGTAATTTGACACTGAAAATAAGTGCAGATAGTCAGAATTCGGCTCAAAAATCACGCTCAGGAGTCAAATTTCCGACATTTCAGACATTTTGAAAACTGCAGGGGGGTTTGGGCAAAATATGACCCATCGCCGTTTTCAGTAATTGGCATATTTTCGGTATAAAAAGTGGTAATTTGAAACTGAAAATAGGTGCAGAGAGTCAGAATTCGGATAAAAAATCACGCTCAGGAGTCAAATTTCCGACATTTCCGACATTTTGAAAACTGCAGGGGGGTTTGGGCAAAATATGACCCATCGCCGTTTTCAGTAATTGGCATATTTTCGGTATAAAAAGTCGTAATTTGAAACTGAAAATAGGTGCAGAGAGTCAGAATTAGGCTCAAAAATCACGCTCAGGAGTCAAATTTTCGAAATTTCAGTCATTTTGAAAACTGCAGGGGGGTTTGGTCAAAATATGACCCATCGTCGTTTTCAGTAATTGGCATATTTTCGGTATAAAAAGTCGTAATTTGAAACTGAAAATAGGTGCAGAGAGTCAGAATTCGGCTCAAAAATCACGCTCAGGAGTCAAATTTCCGACATTTCAGACATTTTCAAAACTGCAGGGGGGTTTGGGCAAAATATGACCCATCGTCGTTTTCAGTAATTGGCATATTTTCGGTATAAAAAGTCGTAATTTGAAACTGAAAATAGGTGCAGAGAGTCAGAATTCGGCTTAAAATCACGCTCAGGAGTCAAATTTCCGAAATTTCAGACATTTTGAAAACTGCAGGGGGTTTGGGCAAAATATGACCCTTCGCTGTTTTCAGTAATTGGCATATTTTCGGTGTAAAAAGTTGTAATATGACACTGAAAATAAGTGCAGAGAGTCAGAATTCGTCTCAAAAATCACGCTCAGGAGTCAAATTTCCGACATTTCAGACATTTTGAAAACTGCAGGGGGGTTTGGACAATATATGACCCATCGCCGTTTTCAGTAATTGGCAGATTTTCGGTATAAAAATTCGTAATTTGAAACTGAAAATAGGTGCAGAGTGTCAGAATTCAGATACAAAATCAAGCTCAGGAGTCAAATTTCCGACATTTTAGACATTTTCAAAACTGCAGGGGGGTTTGAGCAAAATATGACCCATCGCCGTTTTCAGTAATTGGCATATTTTCGGTATAAAAAGTCGTAATTTGAAACTGAAAATAGGTGCAGAGAGTCAGAATTCGGCTCAAAAATCACGCTCAGGAGTCAAATTTCCGACATTTAAGACATTTTGAAAACTGCAGGGGGGTTTGGGCAAAATAAGACCCATCGCCGTTTACAGTAATTGGCATATTTTCGGTATGAAACGTCGAAATTTGAAACTGAAAATAGGTGCAGAGAATCAGAAATCGGTTCAAAAATCACGCTCTGGAGTCAAATTTCCGACATTTCAGACATTTTGAAAACTGCAGGGGGGTTTGGGCAAAATATGACCCATCGCCGTTTTCATTAATTGGCATATTTTCGGTGTAAAAAGTCGTAATTTGACACTGAAAATAAGTGCACAGAGTCAGAATTCGGCTCAAAAATCACGCTCAGGAGTCAAATTTCCGACATTTCAGACATTTTGAAAACTGCAGGGGGGTTTGGGCAAAATATGACCCATCGCTGTTTACAGTAATTGGCATATTTTCGGTATGAAAGGTCGGATTTGAAACTGAAAATAGGTGCAGAGAGTCAGAATTCTGCTAAAAAATCACGCTCAGGAGTCAAATTTCCGACATTTCAGACATTTTGAAAACTGCAGGGGGGTTTGTGCAAAATATGACCCATCGCCGTTTCCAGTAATTGGCATATTTTCGGTATAAAAAGTCGTAATTTGAAACTGAAAATAGGTGCAGAGAGTCAGAATTCGGCTCAAAAATCACGCTCAGGAGTCAAATTTCCGACATTTCAGACATTTTGAAAACTGCAGGGGGGTTTGTGCCAAATATGACCCATCGCCGTTTTCAGTAATTGGCATATTTTCGGTATAAAAAGTCGTAATTTGAAACTGAAAATAGGTGCAGAGAGTCAGAATTAGGCTCAAAAATCACGCTCAGGAGTCAAATTTTCGAAATTTCAGACATTTTGAAAACTGCAGGGGGGTTTGGGCAAAATATGACCCATCGCCGTTTTCAGTAATTGGCATATTTTCGGTATAAAAAGTCGTAATTTGAAACTGAAAATAGGTGCAGAGAGTCAGAATTCGGCTCAAAAATCACGCTCAGGAGTCAAATTTCCGACATTTCAGACATTTTGAAAACTGCAGGGGGGTTTGGACAAAATATGACCCATCGCCGTTTTCAGTAATTGGCATATTTTCGGTATAAAAAGTCGTAATTTGAAACTGAAAATAGATGCAGAGAGTCAGAATTCGGATAAAAAATCACGCTCAGGAGTCAAATTTCCGACATTTCAGACATTTTCAAAACTGCAGGGGGGTTTGGGCAAAATATGACCCATCGCCGTTTTCAGTAATTGGCATATGTTCGGTATAAAAAGTCGTAATTTGAAACTGAAAATAGGTGCAGAGAGTCGGAATTCGGATAAAAAATCACACTCAGGAGTCAAATTTCCGACATTTGAGACATTTTGAAAACTGCAAGGGGGTTTTGGGCAAAATATGACCCATCGCCGTTTTCAGTAATTGGCATATTTTCGGTATAAAAAGTCGTAATTTGAAACTGAAAATAGGTGCAGAGTGTCAGAATTAGGCTCAAAAATCACGCTCAGGAGTCAAATTTCCGACATTTCAGACATTTTGAAAACTGCAAGGGGGTTTGGGCAAAATATGACCCTTCGCCGTTTTCAGTAATTATCATATTTTCGGTGTAAAAAGTCGTAATTTGACACTGAAAATAAGTGCAGATAGTCAGAATTCGGCTCAAAAATCACGCTCAGGAGTCAAATTTCCGACATTTCAGACATTTTGAAAACTGCAGGGGGGTTTGGGCAAAATATGACCCATCGCCGTTTTCAGTAATTGGCATATTTTCGGTATAAAAAGTGGTAATTTGAAACTGAAAATAGGTGCAGAGAGTCAGAATTCGGATAAAAAATCACGCTCAGGAGTCAAATTTCCGACATTTCCGACATTTTGAAAACTGCAGGGGGGTTTGGGCAAAATATGACCCATCGCCGTTTTCAGTAATTGGCATATTTTCGGTATAAAAAGTCGTAATTTGAAACTGAAAATAGGTGCAGAGAGTCAGATTTAGGCTCAAAAATCACGCTCAGGAGTCAAATTTTCGAAATTTCAGTCATTTTGAAAACTGCAGGGGGGTTTGGTCAAAATATGACCCATCGTCGTTTTCAGTAATTGGCATATTTTCGGTATAAAAAGTCGTAATTTGAAACTGAAAATAGGTGCAGAGAGTCAGAATTCGGCTCAAAAATCACGCTCAGGAGTCAAATTTCCGACATTTCAGACATTTTCAAAACTGCAGGGGGGTTTGGGCAAAATATGACCCATCGTCGTTTTCAGTAATTGGCATATTTTCGGTATAAAAAGTCGTAATTTGAAACTGAAAATAGGTGCAGAGAGTCAGAATTCGGCTTAAAATCACGCTCAGGAGTCAAATTTCCGAAATTTCAGACATTTTGAAAACTGCAGGGGGTTTGGGCAAAATATGACCCTTCGCTGTTTTCAGTAATTGGCATATTTTCGGTGTAAAAAGTTGTAATATGACACTGAAAATAAGTGCAGAGAGTCAGAATTCGTCTCAAAAATCACGCTCAGGAGTCAAATTTCCGACATTTCAGACATTTTGAAAACTGCAGGGGGGTTTGGACAATATATGACCCATCGCCGTTTTCAGTAATTGGCAGATTTTCGGTATAAAAATTCGTAATTTGAAACTGAAAATAGGTGCAGAGTGTCAGAATTCAGATACAAAATCAAGCTCAGGAGTCAAATTTCCGACATTTTAGACATTTTCAAAACTGCAGGGGGGTTTGAGCAAAATATGACCCATCGCCGTTTTCAGTAATTGGCATATTTTCGGTATAAAAAGTCGTAATTTGAAACTGAAAATAGGTGCAGAGAGTCAGAATTCGGCTCAAAAATCACGCTCAGGAGTCAAATTTCCGACATTTAAGACATTTTGAAAACTGCAGGGGGGTTTGGGCAAAATAAGACCCATCGCCGTTTACAGTAATTGGCATATTTTCGGTATGAAACGTCGAAATTTGAAACTGAAAATAGGTGCAGAGAATCAGAAATCGGTTCAAAAATCACGCTCTGGAGTCAAATTTCCGACATTTCAGACATTTTGAAAACTGCAGGGGGGTTTGGGCAAAATATGACCCATCGCCGTTTTCATTAATTGGCATATTTTCGGTGTAAAAAGTCGTAATTTGACACTGAAAATAAGTGCACAGAGTCAGAATTCGGCTCAAAAATCACGCTCAGGAGTCAAATTTCCGACATTTCAGACATTTTGAAAACTGCAGGGGGGTTTGGGCAAAATATGACCCATCGCTGTTTACAGTAATTGGCATATTTTCGGTATGAAAGGTCGGATTTGAAACTGAAAATAGGTGCAGAGAGTCAGAATTCTGCTAAAAAATCACGCTCAGGAGTCAAATTTCCGACATTTCAGACATTTTGAAAACTGCAGGGGGGTTTGTGCAAAATATGACCCATCGCCGTTTCCAGTAATTGGCATATTTTCGGTATAAAAAGTCGTAATTTGAAACTGAAAATAGGTGCAGAGAGTCAGAATTCGGCTCAAAAATCACGCTCAGGAGTCAAATTTCCGACATTTCAGACATTTTGAAAACTGCAGGGGGGTTTGTGCCAAATATGACCCATCGCCGTTTTCAGTAATTGGCATATTTTCGGTATAAAAAGTCGTAATTTGAAACTGAAAATAGGTGCAGAGAGTCAGAATTAGGCTCAAAAATCACGCTCAGGAGTCAAATTTTCGAAATTTCAGACATTTTGAAAACTGCAGGGGGGTTTGGGCAAAATATGACCCATCGCCGTTTTCAGTAATTGGCATATTTTCGGTATAAAAAGTCGTAATTTGAAACTGAAAATAGGTGCAGAGAGTCAGAATTCGGCTCAAAAATCACGCTCAGGAGTCAAATTTCCGACATTTCAGACATTTTGAAAACTGCAGGGGGGTTTGGACAAAATATGACCCATCGCCGTTTTCAGTAATTGGCATATTTTCGGTATAAAAAGTCGTAATTTGAAACTGAAAATAGATGCAGAGAGTCAGAATTCGGATAAAAAATCACGCTCAGGAGTCAAATTTCCGACATTTCAGACATTTTCAAAACTGCAGGGGGGTTTGGGCAAAATATGACCCATCGCCGTTTTCAGTAATTGGCATATGTTCGGTATAAAAAGTCGTAATTTGAAACTGAAAATAGGTGCAGAGAGTCGGAATTCGGATAAAAAATCACACTCAGGAGTCAAATTTCCGACATTTGAGACATTTTGAAAACTGCAAGGGGGTTTTGGGCAAAATATGACCCATCGCCGTTTTCAGTAATTGGCATATTTTCGGTATAAAAAGTCGTAATTTGAAACTGAAAATAGGTGCAGAGTGTCAGAATTAGGCTCAAAAATCACGCTCAGGAGTCAAATTTCCGACATTTCAGACATTTTGAAAACTGCAAGGGGGTTTGGGCAAAATATGACCCTTCGCCGTTTTCAGTAATTATCATATTTTCGGTGTAAAAAGTCGTAATTTGACACTGAAAATAAGTGCAGATAGTCAGAATTCGGCTCAAAAATCACGCTCAGGAGTCAAATTTCCGACATTTCAGACATTTTGAAAACTGCAGGGGGGTTTGGGCAAAATATGACCCATCGCCGTTTTCAGTAATTGGCATATTTTCGGTATAAAAAGTGGTAATTTGAAACTGAAAATAGGTGCAGAGAGTCAGAATTCGGATAAAAAATCACGCTCAGGAGTCAAATTTCCGACATTTCCGACATTTTGAAAACTGCAGGGGGGTTTGGGCAAAATATGACCCATCGCCGTTTTCAGTAATTGGCATATTTTCGGTATAAAAAGTCGTAATTTGAAACTGAAAATAGGTGCAGAGAGTCAGAATTAGGCTCAAAAATCACGCTCAGGAGTCAAATTTTCGAAATTTCAGTCATTTTGAAAACTGCAGGGGGGTTTGGTCAAAATATGACCCATCGTCGTTTTCAGTAATTGGCATATTTTCGGTATAAAAAGTCGTAATTTGAAACTGAAAATAGGTGCAGAGAGTCAGAATTCGGCTCAAAAATCACGCTCAGGAGTCAAATTTCCGACATTTCAGACATTTTCAAAACTGCAGGGGGGTTTGGGCAAAATATGACCCATCGTCGTTTTCAGTAATTGGCATATTTTCGGTATAAAAAGTCGTAATTTGAAACTGAAAATAGGTGCAGAGAGTCAGAATTCGGCTTAAAATCACGCTCAGGAGTCAAATTTCCGAAATTTCAGACATTTTGAAAACTGCAGGGGGTTTGGGCAAAATATGACCCTTCGCTGTTTTCAGTAATTGGCATATTTTCGGTGTAAAAAGTTGTAATATGACACTGAAAATAAGTGCAGAGAGTCAGAATTCGTCTCAAAAATCACGCTCAGGAGTCAAATTTCCGACATTTCAGACATTTTGAAAACTGCAGGGGGGTTTGGACAATATATGACCCATCGCCGTTTTCAGTAATTGGCAGATTTTCGGTATAAAAATTCGTAATTTGAAACTGAAAATAGGTGCAGAGTGTCAGAATTCAGATACAAAATCAAGCTCAGGAGTCAAATTTCCGACATTTTAGACATTTTCAAAACTGCAGGGGGGTTTGAGCAAAATATGACCCATCGCCGTTTTCAGTAATTGGCATATTTTCGGTATAAAAAGTCGTAATTTGAAACTGAAAATAGGTGCAGAGAGTCAGAATTCGGCTCAAAAATCACGCTCAGGAGTCAAATTTCCGACATTTAAGACATTTTGAAAACTGCAGGGGGGTTTGGGCAAAATAAGACCCATCGCCGTTTACAGTAATTGGCATATTTTCGGTATGAAACGTCGAAATTTGAAACTGAAAATAGGTGCAGAGAATCAGAAATCGGTTCAAAAATCACGCTCTGGAGTCAAATTTCCGACATTTCAGACATTTTGAAAACTGCAGGGGGGTTTGGGCAAAATATGACCCATCGCCGTTTTCATTAATTGGCATATTTTCGGTGTAAAAAGTCGTAATTTGACACTGAAAATAAGTGCACAGAGTCAGAATTCGGCTCAAAAATCACGCTCAGGAGTCAAATTTCCGACATTTCAGACATTTTGAAAACTGCAGGGGGGTTTGGGCAAAATATGACCCATCGCTGTTTACAGTAATTGGCATATTTTCGGTATGAAAGGTCGGATTTGAAACTGAAAATAGGTGCAGAGAGTCAGAATTCTGCTAAAAAATCACGCTCAGGAGTCAAATTTCCGACATTTCAGACATTTTGAAAACTGCAGGGGGGTTTGTGCAAAATATGACCCATCGCCGTTTCCAGTAATTGGCATATTTTCGGTATAAAAAGTCGTAATTTGAAACTGAAAATAGATGCAGAGAGTCAGAATTCGGATAAAAAATCACGCTCAGGAGTCAAATTTCCGACATTTCAGACATTTTCAAAACTGCAGGGGGGTTTGGGCAAAATATGACCCATCGCCGTTTTCAGTAATTGGCATATGTTCGGTATAAAAAGTCGTAATTTGAAACTGAAAATAGGTGCAGAGAGTCGGAATTCGGATAAAAAATCACACTCAGGAGTCAAATTTCCGACATTTGAGACATTTTGAAAACTGCAAGGGGGTTTTGGGCAAAATATGACCCATCGCCGTTTTCAGTAATTGGCATATTTTCGGTATAAAAAGTCGTAATTTGAAACTGAAAATAGGTGCAGAGTGTCAGAATTAGGCTCAAAAATCACGCTCAGGAGTCAAATTTCCGACATTTCAGACATTTTGAAAACTGCAAGGGGGTTTGGGCAAAATATGACCCTTCGCCGTTTTCAGTAATTATCATATTTTCGGTGTAAAAAGTCGTAATTTGACACTGAAAATAAGTGCAGATAGTCAGAATTCGGCTCAAAAATCACGCTCAGGAGTCAAATTTCCGACATTTCAGACATTTTGAAAACTGCAGGGGGGTTTGGGCAAAATATGACCCATCGCCGTTTTCAGTAATTGGCATATTTTCGGTATAAAAAGTGGTAATTTGAAACTGAAAATAGGTGCAGAGAGTCAGAATTCGGATAAAAAATCACGCTCAGGAGTCAAATTTCCGACATTTCCGACATTTTGAAAACTGCAGGGGGGTTTGGGCAAAATATGACCCATCGCCGTTTTCAGTAATTGGCATATTTTCGGTATAAAAAGTCGTAATTTGAAACTGAAAATAGGTGCAGAGAGTCAGAATTAGGCTCAAAAATCACGCTCAGGAGTCAAATTTTCGAAATTTCAGTCATTTTGAAAACTGCAGGGGGGTTTGGTCAAAATATGACCCATCGTCGTTTTCAGTAATTGGCATATTTTCGGTATAAAAAGTCGTAATTTGAAACTGAAAATAGGTGCAGAGAGTCAGAATTCGGCTCAAAAATCACGCTCAGGAGTCAAATTTCCGACATTTCAGACATTTTCAAAACTGCAGGGGGGTTTGGGCAAAATATGACCCATCGTCGTTTTCAGTAATTGGCATATTTTCGGTATAAAAAGTCGTAATTTGAAACTGAAAATAGGTGCAGAGAGTCAGAATTCGGCTTAAAATCACGCTCAGGAGTCAAATTTCCGAAATTTCAGACATTTTGAAAACTGCAGGGGGTTTGGGCAAAATATGACCCTTCGCTGTTTTCAGTAATTGGCATATTTTCGGTGTAAAAAGTTGTAATATGACACTGAAAATAAGTGCAGAGAGTCAGAATTCGTCTCAAAAATCACGCTCAGGAGTCAAATTTCCGACATTTCAGACATTTTGAAAACTGCAGGGGGGTTTGGACAATATATGACCCATCGCCGTTTTCAGTAATTGGCAGATTTTCGGTATAAAAATTCGTAATTTGAAACTGAAAATAGGTGCAGAGTGTCAGAATTCAGATACAAAATCAAGCTCAGGAGTCAAATTTCCGACATTTTAGACATTTTCAAAACTGCAGGGGGGTTTGAGCAAAATATGACCCATCGCCGTTTTCAGTAATTGGCATATTTTCGGTATAAAAAGTCGTAATTTGAAACTGAAAATAGGTGCAGAGAGTCAGAATTCGGCTCAAAAATCACGCTCAGGAGTCAAATTTCCGACATTTAAGACATTTTGAAAACTGCAGGGGGGTTTGGGCAAAATAAGACCCATCGCCGTTTACAGTAATTGGCATATTTTCGGTATGAAACGTCGAAATTTGAAACTGAAAATAGGTGCAGAGAATCAGAAATCGGTTCAAAAATCACGCTCTGGAGTCAAATTTCCGACATTTCAGACATTTTGAAAACTGCAGGGGGGTTTGGGCAAAATATGACCCATCGCCGTTTTCATTAATTGGCATATTTTCGGTGTAAAAAGTCGTAATTTGACACTGAAAATAAGTGCACAGAGTCAGAATTCGGCTCAAAAATCACGCTCAGGAGTCAAATTTCCGACATTTCAGACATTTTGAAAACTGCAGGGGGGTTTGGGCAAAATATGACCCATCGCTGTTTACAGTAATTGGCATATTTTCGGTATGAAAGGTCGGATTTGAAACTGAAAATAGGTGCAGAGAGTCAGAATTCTGCTAAAAAATCACGCTCAGGAGTCAAATTTCCGACATTTCAGACATTTTGAAAACTGCAGGGGGGTTTGTGCAAAATATGACCCATCGCCGTTTCCAGTAATTGGCATATTTTCGGTATAAAAAGTCGTAATTTGAAACTGAAAATAGGTGCAGAGAGTCAGAATTCGGCTCAAAAATCACGCTCAGGAGTCAAATTTCCGACATTTCAGACATTTTGAAAACTGCAGGGGGGTTTGTGCCAAATATGACCCATCGCCGTTTTCAGTAATTGGCATATTTTCGGTATAAAAAGTCGTAATTTGAAACTGAAAATAGGTGCAGAGAGTCAGAATTAGGCTCAAAAATCACGCTCAGGAGTCAAATTTCCGACATTTAAGACATTTTGAAAACTGCAGGGGGGTTTGGGCAAAATAAGACCCATCGCCGTTTACAGTAATTGGCATATTTTCGGTATGAAACGTCGAAATTTGAAACTGAAAATAGGTGCAGAGAATCAGAAATCGGTTCAAAAATCACGCTCTGGAGTCAAATTTCCGACATTTCAGACATTTTGAAAACTGCAGGGGGGTTTGGGCAAAATATGACCCATCGCCGTTTTCATTAATTGGCATATTTTCGGTGTAAAAAGTCGTAATTTGACACTGAAAATAAGTGCACAGAGTCAGAATTCGGCTCAAAAATCACGCTCAGGAGTCAAATTTCCGACATTTCAGACATTTTGAAAACTGCAGGGGGGTTTGGGCAAAATATGACCCATCGCTGTTTACAGTAATTGGCATATTTTCGGTATGAAAGGTCGGATTTGAAACTGAAAATAGGTGCAGAGAGTCAGAATTCTGCTAAAAAATCACGCTCAGGAGTCAAATTTCCGACATTTCAGACATTTTGAAAACTGCAGGGGGGTTTGTGCAAAATATGACCCATCGCCGTTTCCAGTAATTGGCATATTTTCGGTATAAAAAGTCGTAATTTGAAACTGAAAATAGGTGCAGAGAGTCAGAATTCGGCTCAAAAATCACGCTCAGGAGTCAAATTTCCGACATTTCAGACATTTTGAAAACTGCAGGGGGGTTTGTGCCAAATATGACCCATCGCCGTTTTCAGTAATTGGCATATTTTCGGTATAAAAAGTCGTAATTTGAAACTGAAAATAGGTGCAGAGAGTCAGAATTAGGCTCAAAAATCACGCTCAGGAGTCAAATTTTCGAAATTTCAGACATTTTGAAAACTGCAGGGGGGTTTGGGCAAAATATGACCCATCGCCGTTTTCAGTAATTGGCATATTTTCGGTATAAAAAGTCGTAATTTGAAACTGAAAATAGGTGCAGAGAGTCAGAATTCGGCTCAAAAATCACGCTCAGGAGTCAAATTTCCGACATTTCAGACATTTTGAAAACTGCAGGGGGGTTTGGACAAAATATGACCCATCGCCGTTTTCAGTAATTGGCATATTTTCGGTATAAAAAGTCGTAATTTGAAACTGAAAATAGATGCAGAGAGTCAGAATTCGGATAAAAAATCACGCTCAGGAGTCAAATTTCCGACATTTCAGACATTTTCAAAACTGCAGGGGGGTTTGGGCAAAATATGACCCATCGCCGTTTTCAGTAATTGGCATATGTTCGGTATAAAAAGTCGTAATTTGAAACTGAAAATAGGTGCAGAGAGTCGGAATTCGGATAAAAAATCACGCTCAGGAGTCAAATTTCCGACATTTGAGACATTTTGAAAACTGCAAGGGGGTTTTGGGCAAAATATGACCCATCGCCGTTTTCAGTAATTGGCATATTTTCGGTATAAAAAGTCGTAATTTGAAACTGAAAATAGGTGCAGAGTGTCAGAATTAGGCTCAAAAATCACGCTCAGGAGTCAAATTTTCGAAATTTCAGACATTTTGAAAACTGCAGGGGGGTTTGGGCAAAATATGACCCATCGCCGTTTTCAGTAATTGGCATATTTTCGGTATAAAAAGTCGTAATTTGAAACTGAAAATAGGTGCAGAGAGTCAGAATTCGGCTCAAAAATCATGCTCAGGAGTCAAATTTCCGACATTTCAGACATTTTGAAAACTGCAGGGGGGTTTGGGCAAAATACGACCCATCGCCGTTTTCAGTAATTGCCATATTTTCAGTATAAAAAGTCGTAATTTGAAACTGAAAATAGGTGCAGAGAGTCAGAATTAGGCTCAAAAATCACGCTCAGGAGTCAAATTTCCGACATTTCAGACATTTTCAAAACTGCAGGGGGGTTTGGGCAAAATATGACCCATCGTCGATTTCAGTAATTGGCATATTTTCGGTATAAAAAGTCGTAATTTCAAATTGAAAATAGTTGCAGAGAGTCAGAATTCGGCTCAAAAATCACGCTCAGGAGTCAAATTTCCGAAATTTCAGACATTTTGAAAACTGCAGGGGGTTTGGGCAAAATATAACCCTTCGCTGTTTTCAGTAACTGGCATATTTTCGGTGTAAAAAGTCGTAATATGACACTGAAAATAAGTGCAGAGAGTCAGAATTCGGCTCAAAAATCACGCTCAGGAGTCAAATTTCCGACATTTCAGACATTTTGAAAACTGCAGGGGGGTTTGGACAATATATGACCCATCGCCGTTTTCAGTAATTGGCAGATTTTCGGTATAAAAATTCGTAATTTGAAACTGAAAATAGGTGCAGAGTGTCAGAATTCAGAAACAAAATAAAGCTCAGGAGTCAAATTTCCGACATTTCAGACATTTTCAAAACTGCAGGGGGGTTTGGGCAAAATAAGACCCATCGCCGTTTACAGTAATTGGCATATTTTCGGTATGAAACGTCGAAATTTGAAACTGAAAATAGGTGCAGAGAATCAGAAATCGGTTCAAAAATCACGCTCTGGAGTCAAATTTCCGACATTTCAGACATTTTGAAAACTGCAGGGGGGTTTGGGCAAAATATGACCCTTCGCCGTTTTCATTAATTGGCGTATTTTCGGTGTAAAAAGTCGTAATTTGACACTGAAAATAAGTGCACAGAGTCAGAATTCGGCTCAAAAATCACGCTCAGGAGTCAAATTTCCGACATTTCAGACATTTTGAAAACTGCAGGGGGGTTTGGGCAAAATATGACCCATCGCTGTTTACAGTAATTGGCATATTTTCGGTATGAAAGGTCGGATTTGAAACTGAAAATAGGTGCAGAGAGTCAGAATTCTGCTAAAAAATCACGCTCAGGAGTCAAATTTCCGACATTTCAGACATTTTGAAAACTGCAGGGGGGTTTGTGCAAAATATGACCCATCGCCGTTTCCAGTAATTGGCATATTTTCGGTATAAAAAGTCGTAATTTGAAACTGAAAATAGGTGCAGAGAGTCAGAATTCGGCTCAAAAATCACGCTCAGGAGTCAAATTTCCGACATTTCAGACATTTTGAAAACTGCAGGGGGGTTTGGGCCAAATATGACCCATCGCCGTTTTCAGTAATTGGCATATTTTCGGTATAAAAAGTCGTAATTTGAAACTGAAAATAGGTGCAGAGAGTCAGAATTAGGCTCAAAAATCACGCTCAGGAGTCAAATTTTCGAAATTTCAGACATTTTGAAAACTGCAGGGGGGTTTGGGCAAAATATGACCCATCGCCGTTTTCAGTAATTGGCATATTTTCGGTATAAAAAGTCGTAATTTGAAACTGAAAATAGGTGCAGAGAGTCAGAATTCGGCTCAAAAATCACGCTCAGGAGTCAAATTTCCGACATTTCAGACATTTTGAAAACTGCAGGGGGGTTTGGACAAAATATGACCCATCGCCGTTTTCAGTAATTGGCATATTTTCGGTATAAAAAGTCGTAATTTGAAACTGAAAATAGATGCAG
The DNA here is from genome assembly GCF_040958095.1 of Procambarus clarkii. Lineage (NCBI taxonomy): Eukaryota > Metazoa > Arthropoda > Malacostraca > Decapoda > Cambaridae > Procambarus > Procambarus clarkii. The sequence continues at coordinate 1,634,387 of NW_027189152.1, read as the reverse complement.
AGAGTCAGAATTCGGATAAAAAATCACGCTCAGGAGTCAAATTTCCGACATTTCAGACATTTTCAAAACTGCAGGGGGGTTTGGGCAAAATATGACCCATCGCCGTTTTCAGTAATTGGCATATGTTCGGTATAAAAAGTCGTAATTTGAAACTGAAAATAGGTGCAGAGAGTCGGAATTCGGATAAAAAATCACGCTCAGGAGTCAAATTTCCGACATTTGAGACATTTTGAAAACTGCAAGGGGGTTTTGGGCAAAATATGACCCATCGCCGTTTTCAGTAATTGGCATATTTTCGGAATAAAAAGTCGTAATTTGAAACTGAAAATAGGTGCAGAGTGTCAGAATTAGGCTCAAAAATCACGCTCAGGAGTCAAATTTTCGAAATTTCAGACATTTTGAAAACTGCAGGGGGGTTTGGGCAAAATATGACCCATCGCCGTTTTCAGTAATTGGCATATTTTCGGTATAAAAAGTCGTAATTTGAAACTGAAAATAGGTGCAGAGTGTCAGAATTCGGCTCAAAAATCACGCTCAGGAGTCAAATTTCCGACATTTCAGACATTTTCAAAACTGCAGGGGGGTTTGGGCAAAATATGACCCATCGTCGTTTTCAGTAATTGGCATATTTTAGGTATAAAAAGTCGTAATTTGAAACTGAAAATAGGTGCAGAGAGTCAGAATTCGGCTTAAAATCACGCTCAGGAGTCAAATTTCCGAAATTTCAGACATTTTGAAAACTGCAGGGGGTTTGGGCAAAATATGACCCTTCGCTGTTTTCAGTAATTGGCATATTTTCGGTGTAAAAAGTTGTAATATGACACTGAAAATAAGTGCAGAGAGTCAGAATTCGGCTCAAAAATCACGCTCAGGAGTCAAATTTCCGACATTTCAGACATTTTGAAAACTGCAGGGGGGTTTGGACAATATATGACCCATCGCCGTTTTCAGTAATTGGCAGATTTTCGGTATAAAAATTCGTAATTTGAAACTGAAAATAGGTGCAGAGTGTCAGAATTCAGATACAAAATCAAGCTCAGGAGTCAAATTTCCGACATTTTAGACATTTTCAAAACTGCAGGGGGGTTTGAGCAAAATATGACCCATCGCCGTTTTCAGTAATTGGCATATTTTCGGTATAAAAAGTCGTAATTTGAAACTGAAAATAGGTGCAGAGAGTCAGAATTCGGCTCAAAAATCACGCTCAGGAGTCAAATTTCCGACATTTAAGACATTTTGAAAACTGCAGGGGGGTTTGGGCAAAATAAGACCCATCGCCGTTTACAGTAATTGGCATATTTTCGGTATGAAACGTCGAAATTTGAAACTGAAAATAGGTGCAGAGAATCAGAAATCGGTTCAAAAATCACGCTCTGGAGTCAAATTTCCGACATTTCAGACATTTTGAAAACTGCAGGGGGGTTTGGGCAAAATATGACCCTTCGCCGTTTTCATTAATTGGCATATTTTCGGTGTAAAAAGTCGTAATTTGACACTGAAAATAAGTGCACAGAGTCAGAATTCGGCTCAAAAATCACGCTCAGGAGTCAAATTTCCGACATTTCAGACATTTTGAAAACTGCAGGGGGGTTTGGGCAAAATATGACCCATCGCTGTTTACAGTAATTGGCATATTTTCGGTATGAAAGGTCGGATTTGAAACTGAAAATAGGTGCAGAGAGTCAGAATTCTGCTAAAAAATCACGCTCAGGAGTCAAATTTCCGACATTTCAGACATTTTGAAAACTGCAGGGGGGTTTGTGCAAAATATGACCCATCGCCGTTTCCAGTAATTGGCATATTTTCGGTATAAAAAGTCGTAATTTGAAACTGAAAATAGGTGCAGAGAGTCAGAATTCGGCTCAAAAATCACGCTCAGGAGTCAAATTTCCGACATTTCAGACATTTTGAAAACTGCAGGGGGGTTTGTGCCAAATATGACCCATCGCCGTTTTCAGTAATTGGCATATTTTCGGTATAAAAAGTCGTAATTTGAAACTGAAAATAGGTGCAGAGAGTCAGAATTAGGCTCAAAAATCACGCTCAGGAGTCAAATTTTCGAAATTTCAGACATTTTGAAAACTGCAGGGGGGTTTGGGCAAAATATGACCCATCGCCGTTTTCAGTAATTGGCATATTTTCGGTATAAAAAGTCGTAATTTGAAACTGAAAATAGGTGCAGAGAGTCAGAATTCGGCTCAAAAATCACGCTCAGGAGTCAAATTTCCGACATTTCAGACATTTTGAAAACTGCAGGGGGGTTTGGACAAAATATGACCCATCGCCGTTTTCAGTAATTGGCATATTTTCGGTATAAAAAGTCGTAATTTGAAACTGAAAATAGATGCAGAGAGTCAGAATTCGGATAAAAAATCACGCTCAGGAGTCAAATTTCCGACATTTCAGACATTTTCAAAACTGCAGGGGGGTTTGGGCAAAATATGACCCATCGCCGTTTTCAGTAATTGGCATATGTTCGGTATAAAAAGTCGTAATTTGAAACTGAAAATAGGTGCAGAGAGTCGGAATTCGGATAAAAAATCACGCTCAGGAGTCAAATTTCCGACATTTGAGACATTTTGAAAACTGCAAGGGGGTTTTGGGCAAAATATGACCCATCGCCGTTTTCAGTAATTGGCATATTTTCGGTATAAAAAGTCGTAATTTGAAACTGAAAATAGGTGCAGAGTGTCAGAATTAGGCTCAAAAATCACGCTCAGGAGTCAAATTTTCGAAATTTCAGACATTTTGAAAACTGCAGGGGGGTTTGGGCAAAATATGACCCATCGCCGTTTTCAGTAATTGGCATATTTTCGGTATAAAAAGTCGTAATTTGAAACTGAAAATAGGTGCAGAGAGTCAGAATTCGGCTCAAAAATCATGCTCAGGAGTCAAATTTCCGACATTTCAGACATTTTGAAAACTGCAGGGGGGTTTGGGCAAAATACGACCCATCGCCGTTTTCAGTAATTGCCATATTTTCAGTATAAAAAGTCGTAATTTGAAACTGAAAATAGGTGCAGAGAGTCAGAATTAGGCTCAAAAATCACGCTCAGGAGTCAAATTTCCGACATTTCAGACATTTTCAAAACTGCAGGGGGGTTTGGGCAAAATATGACCCATCGTCGTTTTCAGTAATTGGCATATTTTCGGTATAAAAAGTCGTAATTTCAAACTGAAAATAGTTGCAGAGAGTCAGAATTTGGCTCAAAAATCACGCTCAGGAGTCAAATTTCCGAAATTTCAGACATTTTGAAAACTGCAGGGGGTTTGGGCAAAATATAACCCTTCGCTGTTTTCAGTAATTGGCATATTTTCGGTGTAAAAAGTCGTAATATGACACTGAAAATAAGTGCAGAGAGTCAGAATTCGGCTCAAAAATCACGCTCAGGAGTCAAATTTCCGACATTTCAGACATTTTGAAAACTGCAGGGGGGTTTGGACAATATATGACCCATCTCCGTTTTCAGTAATTGGCAGATTTTCGGTATAAAAATTCGTAATTTGAAACTGAAAATAGGTGCAGAGTGTCAGAATTCAGATACAAAATCAAGCTCAGGAGTCAAATTTCCGACATTTCAGACATTTTCAAAACTGCAGGGGGGTTTGGGCAAAATAAGACCCATCGCCGTTTACAGTAATTGGCATATTTTCGGTATGAAACGTCGAAATTTGAAACTGAAAATAGGTGCAGAGAATCAGAAATCGGTTCAAAAATCACGCTCTGGAGTCAAATTTCCGACATTTCAGACATTTTGAAAACTGCAGGGGGGTTTGGGCAAAATATGACCCTTCGCCGTTTTCATTAATTGGCATATTTTCGGTGTAAAAAGTCGTAATTTGACACTGAAAATAAGTGCACAGAGTCAGAATTCGGCTCAAAAATCACGCTCAGGAGTCAAATTTCCGACATTTCAGACATTTTGAAAACTGCAGGGGGGTTTGGGCAAAATATGACCCATCGCTGTTTACAGTAATTGGCATATTTTCGGTATGAAAGGTCGGATTTGAAACTGAAAATAGGTGCAGAGAGTCAGAATTCTGCTAAAAAATCACGCTCAGGAGTCAAATTTCCGACATTTCAGACATTTTGAAAACTGCAGGGGGGTTTGTGCAAAATATGACCCATCGCCGTTTCCAGTAATTGGCATATTTTCGGTATAAAAAGTCGTAATTTGAAACTGAAAATAGGTGCAGAGAGTCAGAATTCGGCTCAAAAATCACGCTCAGGAGTCAAATTTCCGACATTTCAGACATTTTGAAAACTGCAGGGGGGTTTGGGCCAAATATGACCCATCGCCGTTTTCAGTAATTGGCATATTTTCGGTATAAAAAGTCGTAATTTGAAACTGAAAATAGGTGCAGAGAGTCAGAATTAGGCTCAAAAATCACGCTCAGGAGTCAAATTTTCGAAATTTCAGACATTTTGAAAACTGCAGGGGGGTTTGGGCAAAATATGACCCATCGCCGTTTTCAGTAATTGGCATATTTTCGGTATAAAAAGTCGTAATTTGAAACTGAAAATAGGTGCAGAGAGTCAGAATTCGGCTCAAAAATCACGCTCAGGAGTCAAATTTCCGACATTTCAGACATTTTGAAAACTGCAGGGGGGTTTGGACAAAATATGACCCATCGCCGTTTTCAGTAATTGGCATATTTTCGGTATAAAAAGTCGTAATTTGAAACTGAAAATAGATGCAGAGAGTCAGAATTCGGATAAAAAATCACGCTCAGGAGTCAAATTTCCGACATTTCAGACATTTTCAAAACTGCAGGGGGGTTTGGGCAAAATATGACCCATCGCTGTTTTCAGTAATTGGCATATGTTCGGTATAAAAAGTCGTAATTTGAAACTGAAAATAGGTGCAGAGAGTCGGAATTCGGATAAAAAATCACGCTCAGGAGTCAAATTTCCGACATTTGAGACATTTTGAAAACTGCAAGGGGGTTTTGGGCAAAATATGACCCATCGCCGTTTTCAGTAATTGGCATATTTTCGGTATAAAAAGTCGTAATTTGAAACTGAAAATAGGTGCAGAGTGTCAGAATTAGGCTCAAAAATCACGCTCAGGAGTCAAATTTTCGAAATTTCAGACATTTTGAAAACTGCAGGGGGGTTTGGGCAAAATATGACCCATCGCCATTTTCAGTAATTGGCATATTTTCGGTATAAAAAGTCGTAATTTGAAACTGAAAATAGGTGCAGAGAGTCAGAATTCGGCTCAAAAATCATGCTCAGGAGTCAAATTGCCGACATTTCAGACATTTTGAAAACTGCAGGGGGGTTTGGGCAAAATACGACCCATCGCCGTTTTCAGTAATTGCCATATTTTCAGTATAAAAAGTCGTAATTTGAAACTGAAAATAGGTGCAGAGAGTCAGAATTAGGCTCAAAAATCACGCTCAGGAGTCAAATTTCCGACATTTCAGACATTTTCAAAACTGCAGGGGGGTTTGGGCAAAATATGACCCATCGTCGTTTTCAGTAATTGGCATATTTTCGGTATAAAAAGTCGTAATTTCAAACTGAAAATAGTTGCAGAGAGTCAGAATTCGGCTCAAAAATCACGCTCAGGAGTCAAATTTCCGAAATTTCAGACATTTTGAAAACTGCAGGGGGTTTGGGCAAAATATAACCCTTCGCTGTTTTCAGTAATTGGCATATTTTCGGTGTAAAAAGTCGTAATATGACACTGAAAATAAGTGCAGAGAGTCAGAATTCGGCTCAAAAATCACGCTCAGGAGTCAAATTTCCGACATTTCAGACATTTTGAAAACTGCAGGGGGGTTTGGACAATATATGACCCATCGCCGTTTTCAGTAATTGGCAGATTTTCGGTATAAAAATTCGTAATTTGAAACTGAAAATAGGTGCAGAGTGTCAGAATTCAGATACAAAATCAAGCTCAGGAGTCAAATTTCCGACATTTCAGACATTTTCAAAACTGCAGGGGGGTTTGGGCAAAATATGACCCATCGCCGTTTTCAGTAATTGGCATATTTTCGGTATAAAAAGTCGTAATTTGAAACTGAAAATAGGTGCAGAGAGTCAGAATTCTGCTCAAAAATCACGCTCAGGAGTCAAATTTCCGAAATTTCAGACATTTTGAAAACTGCAGGGGGGTTTGGGCAAAATATGACCCATCGCCGTTTTCAGTAATTGGCATACTTTCGGTATAAAAAGTCGTAATTTGAAACTGAAAATAGGTGCAGAGAGTCAGAATTCGGCTCAAAAATCACGCTCAGGAGTCAAATTTCCGAAATTTCAGACATTTTGAAAACTGCAGGGGGGTTTGGGCAAAATATGACCCATCGCTGTTTACAGTAATTGGCATATTTTCGGTATGAAAGGTCGGATTTGAAACTGAAAATAGGTGCAGAGAGTCAGAATTCGGCTAAAAAATCACGCTCAGGAGTCAAATTTCCGACATTTCAGACATTTTGAAAACTGCAGGGGGGTTTGTGCAAAATATGACCCTTCGCCGTTTCCAGTAATTGGCATATTTTCGGTATAAAAAGTCGTAATTTGAAACTGAAAATAGGTGCAGAGAGTCAGAATTCGGATAAAAAATCACGCTCAGGAGTCAAATTTCCGACATTTCAGACATTTTGAAAACTGCAGGGGGGTTTGGGCAAAATATGACCCATCGCCGTTGTCAGTAATTGGCATATGTTCGGTATAAAAAGTCGTAATTTTAAACTGAAAATAGGTGCAGAGAGTCAGAATTCGGATAAAAAATCACGCTCAGGAGTCAAATTTCCGACATTTCAGACATTTTGAAAACTGCAGGGGGGTTTGGACAATATATGACCCATCGCCGTTTTCAGTAATTGGCAGATTTTCGGTATAAAAATTCGTAATTTGAAACTGAAAATAGGTGCAGAGTGTCAGAATTCAGATACAAAATCAAGCTCAGGAGTCAAATTTCCGACATTTCAGACATTTTCAAAACTGCAGGGGGGTTTGGGCAAAATATGACCCATCGCCGTTTTCAGTAATTGGCATATTTTCGGTATAAAAAGTCGTAATTTGAAACTGAAAATAGGTGCAGAGAGTCAGAATTCGGCTCAAAAATCACGCTCAGGAGTCAAATTTCCGAAATTTCAGACATTTTGAAAACTGCAGGGGGGTTTGGGCAAAATATGACCCATCGCCGTTTTCAGTAATTGGCATACTTTCGGTATAAAAAGTCGTAATTTGAAACTGAAAATAGGTGCAGAGAGTCAGAATTCGGCTCAAAAATCACGCTCAGGAGTCAAATTTCCGAAATTTCAGACATTTTGAAAACTGCAGGGGGGTTTGGGCAAAATATGACCCTTCGCCGTTTTCAGTAATTGGCTTATTTTCGGTGTAAAAAGTCGTAATTTGACACTGAAAATAAGTGCACAGAGTCAGAATTCGGCTCAAAAATCACGCTCAGGAGTCAAATTTCCGACATTTCAGACATTTTGAAAACTGCAGGGGGGTTTAGTCAAAATATGACCCACCGCCGTTTTCAGTAATTGGCATATTTTCGGTATAAAAAGTCGTAATTTGAAACTGAAAATAGGTGCAGAGAGTCAGAATTCGGCTCAAAAATCATGCTCAGGAGTCAAATTTCCGACATTTCAGACATTTTGAAAACTGCAGGGGGGTTTGGGCAAAATACGACCCATCGCCGTTTTCAGTAATTGCCATATTTTCAGTATAAAAAGTCGTAATTTGAAACTGAAAATAGGTGCAGAGAGTCAGAATTAGGCTCAAAAATCACGCTCAGGAGTCAAATTTCCGACATTTCAGACATTTTCAAAACTGCAGGGGGGTTTGGGCAAAATATGACCCTTCGCTGTTTTCAGTAATTGACATATTTTCGGTGTAAAAAGTCGTAATATGACACTGAAAATAAGTGCAGAGAGTCAGAATTCGGCTCAAAAATCACGCTCAGGAGTCAAATTTCCGACATTTCAGACATTTTGAAAACTGCAGGGGGGTTTGGACAATATATGACCCATCGCCGTTTTCAGTAATTGGCAGATTTTCGGTATAAAAATTCGTAATTTGAAACTGAAAATAGGTGCAGAGTGTCAGAATTCAGATACAAAATCAAGCTCAGGAGTCAAATTTCCGACATTTCAGACATTTTCAAAACTGCAGGGGGGTTTGGGCAAAATATGACCCATCGCCGTTTTCAGTAATTGGCATATTTTCGGTATAAAAAGTCGTAATTTGAAACTGAAAATAGGTGCAGAGAGTCAGAATTCGGCTCAAAAATCACGCTCAGGAGTCAAATTTCCGAAATTTCAGACATTTTCAAAACTGCAGGGGGGTTTGGGCAAAATATGTCCCATCGCCGTTTTCAGTAATTGGCATACTTTCGGTATAAAAAGTCGTAATTTGAAACTGAAAATAGGTGCAGAGAGTCAGAATTCGGCTCAAAAATCACGCTCAGGAGTCAAATTTCCGACATTTCAGACATTTTGAAAACTGCAGGGGGGTTTGGGCAAAATATGACCCATCGCCGTTTTCAGTAATTGGCATATTTTCAGTATAAAAAGTCGTAATTTGAAACTGAAAATAGGTGCAGAGAGTCAGAATTCCGCTCAAAAATCACGCTCAGGAGTCAAATTTCCGACATTTCAGACATTTTGAAAACTGCAGGGGGGTTTGGGCAAAATATGACCCATCGCCGTTTTCAGTAATTGGCATATTTTCAGTATAAAAAGTCGTAATTTGAAACTGAAAATAGGTGCAGAGAGTCAGAATTCCGCTCAAAAATCACGCTCAGGAGTCAAATTTCCGACATTTCAGACATTTTGAAAACTGCAGGGGGGTTTGGGCAAAATATGACCCATCGCTGTTTACAGTAATTGGCATATTTTCGGTATGAAAGGTCGGATTTGAAACTGAAAATAGGTGCAGAGAGTCAGAATTCGGCTAAAAAATCACGCTCAGGAGTCAAATTTCCGACATTTCAGACATTTTGAAAACTGCAGGGGGGTTTGTGCAAAATATGACCCATCGCCGTTTCCAGTAATTGGCATATTTTCGGTATAAAAATCGTAATTTGAAACTGAAAATAGGTGCAGAGAGTCAGAATTCGGCTCAAAAATCACGCTCAGGAGTCAAATTTCCGACATTTCAGACATTTTGAAAACTGCAGGGGGGTTTGGGCAAAATATGACCCATCGCCGTTTTCAGTAATTGGCATATTTTCGGTATAAAAAGTCGTAATTTGAAACTGAAAATAGGTGCAGAGAGTCAGAATTCGGATAAAAAATCACGCTCAGGAGTCAAATTTCCGACATTTCAGACATTTTCAAAACTGCAGGGGGGTTTGGGCAAAATATGACCCATCGCCGTTTTCAGTAATTGGCATATGTTCGGTATAAAAAGTCGTAATTTGAAACTGAAAATAGGTGCAGAGAGTCAGAATTCGGATAAAAAATCATGCTCAGGAATCAAATTTCCGACATTTCAGACATTTTGAAAACTGCAAGGGGGTTTTGGGCAAAATATGACCCATCGCCGGTTTCAGTAATTGGCATATTTTCGGTATAAAAAGTCGTAATTTGAAACTGAAAATAGGTGCAGAGTGTCAGGATTAGGCTCAAAAATCATGCTCAGGAGTCAAATTTCCGACATTTCAGACATTTTGAAAACTGCAGGGGGGTTTGGGCAAAATATGACCCATCGCCGTTTTCAGTAATTGGCATATTTTCGGTATAAAAAGTCGTAATTTGAAACTGAAAATAGGTGCAGAGAGTCAGAATTCGGCTCAAAAATCATGCTCAGGAGTCAAATTTCCGACATTTCAGACATTTTGAAAACTGCAGGGGGGTTTGGGCAAAATACGACCCATCGCCGTTTTCAGTAATTGGCATATTTTCAGAATAAAAAGTCGTAATTTGAAACTGAAAATAGGTGCAGAGAGTCAGAATTAGGCTCAAAAATCACGCTCAGGAGTCAAATTTCCGACATTTCAGACATTTTGAAAACTGCAGGGGGGTTTAGGCAAAATATGATCCATCACCGTTTTCAGTAATTTGCATATTTTCGGTATAAAAAGTCGTAATTTGAAACTGAAAATAGATAAGAGAGTCAGAATTCGGCTCAAAAATCACGCTCAGGAGTCAAATTTCCGACATTTCAGACATTTTGAAAACTGCAGGGGGTTTGAGCAAAATATGACCCTTCGCTGTTTTCAGTAATTGGCATATTTTCGGTGTAAAAAGTCGTAATATGACACTGAAAATAGGTGCAGAGAGTCGACAGAATTCGGCTAAAAAATCACGCTCAGGAGTCAAATTTCCGACATTTCAGACATTTTGAAAACTGCAGGGGGGTTTGTGCAAAAAATGACCCATCGCCGTTTCCAGTAATTGGCATATTTTCGGTATAAAAAGTCGTAATTTGAAACTGAAAATAGGTGCAGAGAGTCAGAATTCGGATAAAAAATCACGCTCAGGAGTCAAATTTCCGACATTTCAGACATTTTGAAAACTGCAGAGGGGTTTGGGCAAAATATGACCCATCGCCGTTTTCAGTAATTGGCATATGTTCGGTATAAAAAGTCGTAGATTGAAACTGAAAATAGGTGCAGAGAGTCAGAATTCGGCTCAAAAATCACGCTCAGGATTCAAATTTCCGACATTTCAGACATTTTGAAAACTGCAGGGGGGTTTAGGCAAAATATGATCCATCGCCGTTTTCAGTAATTTGCATATTTTCGGTATAAAAAGTCGTAATTTGAAACTGAAAATAGGTGAAGAGAGTCAGAATTCGGCTCAAAAATCACGCTCAGGAGTCAAATTTCCGACATTTCAGACATTTTGAAAACTGCAGGGGGTTTGAGCAAAATATGACCCTTCGCTGTTTTCAGTAATTGGCATATTTTCGGTGTAAAAAGTCGTAATATGACACTGACAATAGGTGCAGAGAGTCAGAATTCGGCTAAAAAATCACGTTCAGGAGTCAAATTTCCGACATTTCAGACATTTTGAAAACTGCAGGGGGGTTTGTGCAAAATATGACCCATCGCCGTTTCCAGTAATTGTCATATTTTCGGTATAAAAAGTCGTAATTTGAAACTGAAAATAGGTGCAGAGAGTCAGAATTCGGATAAAAAATCACGCTCAGGAGTCAAATTTCCGACATTTCAGACGTTTTGAAAACTGCAGGGGGGTTTGGGCAAAATATGACCCATCGCTGTTGTCAGTAATTGGCATATGTTCGGTATAAAAAGTCGTAATTTTAAACTGAAAATAGGTGCAGAGAGTCAGAATTCGGATAAAAAATCACGCTCAGGAGTCAAATTTCCGACATTTCAGACATTTTGAAAACTGCAGGGGGTTTGGGCAAAATATGACCCATCGCCGTTTTCAGTAATTGGCATATGTTCGGTATAAAAAGTCGTAATTTGAAACTAAAAATAGGTGCAGAGTGTCAGAATTAGGCTCAAAAATCACGCTCAGGAGTCAAATTTTCGAAATTTCAGACATTTTGAAAACTGCAGGGGGTTTGGGCAAAATATGACCCATCGCCGTTTTCAGTAATTGGCATATTTTCGGTATAAAAAGTCGTAATTTGAAACTGAAAATAGGTGCAGAGAGTCAGAATTCGGCTCAAAAATCACGCTCAGGAGTCAAATTTCAGACATTTCAGACATTTTGAAAACTGCAGGGGGGTTTGGGCAAAATATGACCCATCGCCGTTTTCAGTAATTGACATATTTTCGGTATAAAAAGTCGTAATTTGAAACTGAAAATAGGTGCAGAGAGTCAGAATTCGGCTCAAAAATCACGCTCAGGAGTCAAATTTCAGACATTTCAGACATTTTGAAAACTGCAGGGGGGTTTGGGCAAAATATGACCCTTCGCTGTTTTCAGTAATTGACATATTTTCGGTGTAAAAATTCGTAATATGACACTGAAAATAAGTGCAGAGAGTCAGAATTCGGCTCAAAAATCACGCTCAGGAGTCAAATTTCCGACATTTCAGACATTTTGAAAACTGCAGGGGGGTTTGGACAATATATGACCCATCGCCGTTTTCAGTAATTGGCAGATTTTCGGTATAAAAATTCGTAATTTGAAACTGAAAATAGGTGCAGAGTGTCAGAATTCAGATACAAAATCAAGCTCAGGAGTCAAATTTCCGACATTTCAGACATTTTCAAAACTGCAGGGGGGTTTGGGCAAAATATGACCCATCGCCGTTTTCAGTAATTGGCATATTTTCGGTATAAAAAGTCGTAATTTGAAACTGAAAATAGGTGCAGAGAGTCAGAATTCGGCTCAAAAATCACGCTCAGGAGTCAAATTTCCGAAATTTCAGACATTTTCAAAACTGCAGGGGGGTTTGGGCAAAATATGTCCCATCGCCGTTTTCAGTAATTGGCATACTTTCGGTATAAAAAGTCGTAATTTGAAACTGAAAATAGGTGCAGAGAGTCAGAATTCGGCTCAAAAATCACGCTCAGGAGTCAAATTTCCGACATTTCAGACATTTTGAAAACTGCAGGGGGGTTTGGGCAAAATATGACCCATCGCCGTTTTCAGTAATTGGCATATTTTCAGTATAAAAAGTCGTAATTTGAAACTGAAAATAGGTGCAGAGAGTCAGAATTCCGCTCAAAAATCACGCTCAGGAGTCAAATTTCCGACATTTCAGACATTTTGAAAACTGCAGGGGGGTTTGGGCAAAATATGACCCATCGCCGTTTTCAGTAATTGGCATATTTTCAGTATAAAAAGTCGTAATTTGAAACTGAAAATAGGTGCAGAGAGTCAGAATTCCGCTCAAAAATCACGCTCAGGAGTCAAATTTCCGACATTTCAGACATTTTGAAAACTGCAGGGGGGTTTGGGCAAAATATGACCCATCGCTGTTTACAGTAATTGGCATATTTTCGGTATGAAAGGTCGGATTTGAAACTGAAAATAGGTGCAGAGAGTCAGAATTCGGCTAAAAAATCACGCTCAGGAGTCAAATTTCCGACATTTCAGACATTTTGAAAACTGCAGGGGGGTTTGTGCAAAATATGACCCATCGCCGTTTCCAGTAATTGGCATATTTTCGGTATAAAAATCGTAATTTGAAACTGAAAATAGGTGCAGAGAGTCAGAATTCGGCTCAAAAATCACGCTCAGGAGTCAAATTTCCGACATTTCAGACATTTTGAAAACTGCAGGGGGGTTTGGGCAAAATATGACCCATCGCCGTTTTCAGTAATTGGCATATTTTCGGTATAAAAAGTCGTAATTTGAAACTGAAAATAGGTGCAGAGAGTCAGAATTCGGCTCAAAAATCACGCTCAGGAGTCAAATTTCCGACATTTCAGACATTTTCAAAACTGCAGGGGGGTTTGGGCAAAATATGACCCATCGCCGTTTTCAGTAATTGGCATATGTTCGGTATAAAAAGTCGTAATTTGAAACTGAAAATAGGTGCAGAGAGTCAGAATTCGGATAAAAAATCACGCTCAGGAGTCAAATTTCCGACATTTCAGACATTTTCAAAACTGCAGGGGGGTTTGGGCAAAATATGACCCATCGCCGTTTTCAGTAATTGGCATATGTTCGGTATAAAAAGTCGTAATTTGAAACTGAAAATAGGTGCAGAGAGTCAGAATTCGGATAAAAAATCATGCTCAGGAATCAAATTTCCGACATTTCAGACATTTTGAAAACTGCAAGGGGGTTTTGGGCAAAATATGACCCATCGCCGGTTTCAGTAATTGGCATATTTTCGGTATAAAAAGTCGTAATTTGAAACTGAAAATAGGTGCAGAGTGTCAGGATTAGGCTCAAAAATCATGCTCAGGAGTCAAATTTCCGACATTTCAGACATTTTGAAAACTGCAGGGGGGTTTGGGCAAAATATGACCCATCGCCGTTTTCAGTAATTGGCATATTTTCGGTATAAAAAGTCGTAATTTGAAACTGAAAATAGGTGCAGAGAGTCAGAATTCGGCTCAAAAATCATGCTCAGGAGTCAAATTTCCGACATTTCAGACATTTTGAAAACTGCAGGGGGGTTTGGGCAAAATACGACCCATCGCCGTTTTCAGTAATTGGCATATTTTCAGAATAAAAAGTCGTAATTTGAAACTGAAAATAGGTGCAGAGAGTCAGAATTAGGCTCAAAAATCACGCTCAGGAGTCAAATTTCCGACATTTCAGACATTTTGAAAACTGCAGGGGGGTTTAGGCAAAATATGATCCATCACCGTTTTCAGTAATTTGCATATTTTCGGTATAAAAAGTCGTAATTTGAAACTGAAAATAGATAAGAGAGTCAGAATTCGGCTCAAAAATCACGCTCAGGAGTCAAATTTCCGACATTTCAGACATTTTGAAAACTGCAGGGGGTTTGAGCAAAATATGACCCTTCGCTGTTTTCAGTAATTGGCATATTTTCGGTGTAAAAAGTCGTAATATGACACTGAAAATAGGTGCAGAGAGTCGACAGAATTCGGCTAAAAAATCACGCTCAGGAGTCAAATTTCCGACATTTCAGACATTTTGAAAACTGCAGGGGGGTTTGTGCAAAAAATGACCCATCGCCGTTTCCAGTAATTGGCATATTTTCGGTATAAAAAGTCGTAATTTGAAACTGAAAATAGGTGCAGAGAGTCAGAATTCGGATAAAAAATCACGCTCAGGAGTCAAATTTCCGACATTTCAGACATTTTGAAAACTGCAGAGGGGTTTGGGCAAAATATGACCCATCGCCGTTTTCAGTAATTGGCATATGTTCGGTATAAAAAGTCGTAGATTGAAACTGAAAATAGGTGCAGAGAGTCAGAATTCGGCTCAAAAATCACGCTCAGGATTCAAATTTCCGACATTTCAGACATTTTGAAAACTGCAGGGGGGTTTAGGCAAAATATGATCCATCGCCGTTTTCAGTAATTTGCATATTTTCGGTATAAAAAGTCGTAATTTGAAACTGAAAATAGGTGAAGAGAGTCAGAATTCGGCTCAAAAATCACGCTCAGGAGTCAAATTTCCGACATTTCAGACATTTTGAAAACTGCAGGGGGTTTGAGCAAAATATGACCCTTCGCTGTTTTCAGTAATTGGCATATTTTCGGTGTAAAAAGTCGTAATATGACACTGACAATAGGTGCAGAGAGTCAGAATTCGGCTAAAAAATCACGTTCAGGAGTCAAATTTCCGACATTTCAGACATTTTGAAAACTGCAGGGGGGTTTGTGCAAAATATGACCCATCGCCGTTTCCAGTAATTGTCATATTTTCGGTATAAAAAGTCGTAATTTGAAACTGAAAATAGGTGCAGAGAGTCAGAATTCGGATAAAAAATCACGCTCAGGAGTCAAATTTCCGACATTTCAGACGTTTTGAAAACTGCAGGGTGGTTTGGGCAAAATATGACCCATCGCTGTTGTCAGTAATTGGCATATGTTCGGTATAAAAAGTCGTAATTTTAAACTGAAAATAGGTGCAGAGAGTCAGAATTCGGATAAAAAATCACGCTCAGGAGTCAAATTTCCGACATTTCAGACATTTTGAAAACTGCAGGGGGGTTTGGGCAAAATATGACCCATCGCCGTTTTCAGTAATTGGCATATGTTCGGTATAAAAAGTCGTAATTTGAAACTAAAAATAGGTGCAGAGTGTCAGAATTAGGCTCAAAAATCACGCTCAGGAGTCAAATTTTCGAAATTTCAGACATTTTGAAAACTGCAGGGGGTTTGGGCAAAATATGACCCATCGCCGTTTTCAGTAATTGGCATATTTTCGGTATAAAAAGTCGTAATTTGAAACTGAAAATAGGTGCAGAGAGTCAGAATTCGGCTCAAAAATCACGCTCAGGAGTCAAATTTCAGACATTTCAGACATTTTGAAAACTGCAAGGGGGTTTGGGCAAAATATGACCCATCGCCGTTTTCAGTAATTGACATATTTTCGGTATAAAAAGTCGTAATTTGAAACTGAAAATAGGTGCAGAGAGTCAGAATTCGGCTCAAAAATCACGCTCAGGAGTCAAATTTCCGACATTTCAGACATTTTGAAAACTGCAGGGGGTTTGGGAAAAATATGACCCTTCGCCGTTTTCAGTAATTGGCATATCTTCGGTGTAAAAAGTCGTAATTTGACACTGAAAATAAGTGCAGAGAGTCAGAATTCGGCTCAAAAATCACGCTCAGGAGTCAAATTTCCGACATTTCAGACATTTTGAAAACTGCAGGGGGGTTTGGGCAAAATATGACCCATCGCTGTTTTCAGTAATTGGCATACTTTCGGTATAAAAAGTCGTAATTTGAAACTGAAAATAGGTGCAGAGAGTCAGAATTAGGCTCAAAAATCACGCTCAGGAGTCAAATTTTCGAAATTTCAGACATTTTGAAAACTGCAGGGGGGTTTGGTCAAAATATGACCCATCGCCGTTTTCAGTAACTGACATATTTTCGGTATAAAAAGTCGTAATTTGAAACTGAAAATAGGTGCAGAGAGTCAGAATTCGGCTAAAAATTCACGCTCAGGAGTCAAATTTCCGACATTTCAGACATTTTCAAAACTGCAGGGGGGTTTGGGCAAAATATGACCCATCGCCGTTTTCAGTAATTGGCATATTTTCGGTATAAAAAGTCGTAATTTGAAACTGAAAATAGGTGCAGAGAGTCAGAATTCGGCTCAAAAATCACGCTCAGGAGTCAAATTTCCGAAATTTCAGACATTTTGAAAACTGCAGGGGGGTTTGGGCAAAATATGACCCTTCGCCGTTTTCAGTAATTGGCATATTTTCGGTGTAAAAAGTCGTAATTTGACACTGAAAATAAGTGCACAGAGTCAGAATTCGGCTCAAAAATCACGCTCAGGAGTCAAATTTCCGACATTTCAGACATTTTGAAAACTGCATGGGGGTTTAGTCAAAATATGACCCATCGCCGTTTTCAGTAATTGGCATATTTTCGGTATAAAAAGTCGTAATTTGAAACTGAAAATAGGTGCAGAGAGTCAGAATTCCGCTCAAAAATCACGCTCAGGAGTCAAATTTCCGACATTTCAGACATTTTGAAAACTGCAGGGGGGTTTGGGCAAAATATGACCCATCGCCGTTTTCAGTAATTGGCATATTTTCGGTATAAAAAGTCGTAATTTGAAACTGAAAATAGGTGCAGAGAGTCAGAATTCCGCTCAAAAATCACGCTCAGGAGTCAAATTTCCGACATTTCAGACATTTTGAAAACTACAGGGGGGTTTGGGCAAAATATGACCCATCGCTGTTTACAGTAATTGGCATATTTTCGGTATGAAAGGTCGGATTTGAAACTGAAAATAGGTGCAGAGAGTCAGAATTCGGCTCAAAAATCACGCTCAGGAGTCAAATTTCCGACATTTCAGACATTTTGAAAACTGCAGGGGGGTTTGGGCAAAATATGACCCATCGCCGTTTTCAGTAATTGGCATATTTTCGGTATAAAAAGTCGTAATTTGAAACTGAAAATAGGTGCAGAGAGTCAGAATTAGGCTCAAAAATCACGCTCAGGAGTCAAATTTTCGAAATTTCAGACATTTTGAAAACTGCAGGGGGGTTTGGTCAAAATATGACCCATCGCCGTTTTCAGTAATTGACATATTTTCGGTATAAAAAGTCGTAATTTGAAACTGAAAATAGGTGCAGAGAGTCAGAATTCGGCTCAAAAATCACGCTCAGGAGTCAAATTTCCGACATTTCAGACATTTTGAAAACTGCAGGGGGTTTGGGCAAAATATGACCCTTCGCCGTTTTCAGTAATTATCATATTTTCGGTGTAAAAAGTCGTAATTTGACACTGAAAATAAGTGCAGAGAGTCAGAATTCGGCTCAAAAATCACGCTCAGGAGTCAAATTTCCGACATTTCAGACATTTTGAAAACTGCAGGGGGGTTTAGTCAAAATATGACCCATCGCCGTTTTCAGTAACTTGCATATTTTCGGTATAAAAAGTCGTAATTTGAAACTGAAAATAGGTGAAGAGAGTCAGAATTCGGCTCAAAAATCACGCTCAGGAGTCAAATTTCCGACATTTCAGACATTTTGAAAACTGCAGGGGGTTTGAGCAAAATATGACCCTTCGCTGTTTTCAGTAATTGGCATATTTTCGGTGTAAAAAGTCGTAATATGACACTGAAAATAGGTGCAGAGAGTCAGAATTCGGCTAAAAAATCACGCTCAGGAGTCAAATTTCCGACATTTCAGACATTTTCAAAACTGCAGGGGGGTTTGTGCAAAAAATGACCCATCGCCGTTTCCAGTAATTGGCATATTTTCGGTATAAAAAGTCGTAATTTGAAACTGAAAATAGGTGCAGAGAGTCAGAATTCGGATAAAAAATCACGCTCAGGAGTCAAATTTCCGACATTTCAGACATTTTGAAAACTGCAGAGGGGTTTGGGCAAAATATGACCCATCGCCGTTTTCAGTAATTGGCATATGTTCGGTATAAAAAGTCGTAGATTGAAACTGAAAATAGGTGCAGAGAGTCAGAATTCGGCTCAAAAATCACGCTCAGGAGTCAAATTTCCGACATTTCAGACATTTTGAAAACTGCAGGGGGGTTTAGGCAAAATATGATCCATCGCCGTTTTCAGTAATTTGCATATTTTAGGTATAAAAAGTCGTAATTTGAAACTGAAAATAGGTGAAGAGAGTCAGAATTCGGCTCAAAAATCACGCTCAGGAGTGAAATTTCCGACATTTCAGACATTTTGAAAACTGCAGGGGGTTTGAGCAAAATATGACCCTTCGCTGTTTTCAGTAATTGGCATATTTTCGGTGTAAAAAGTCGTAATATGACACTGACAATAGGTGCAGAGAGTCAGAATTCGGCTAAAAAATCACGCTCAGGAGTCAAATTTCCGACATTTCAGACATTTTGAAAACTGCAGGGGGGTTTGTGCAAAATATGACCCATCGCCGTTTCCAGTAATTGGCATATTTTCGGTATAAAAAGTCGTAATTTGAAACTGAAAATAGGTGCAGAGAGTCAGAATTCGGATAAAAAATAACGCTCAGGAGTCAAATTTCCGACATTTCAGACATTTTGAAAACTGCAGGGGGGTTTGGGCAAAATATGACCCATCGCCGTTGTCAGTAATTGGCATATGTTCGGTATAAAAATTCGTAATTTTAAACTGAAAATAGGTGCAGAGAGTCAGAATTCGGATAAAAAATCACGCTCAGGAGTCAAATTTCCGACATTTCAGACATTTTGAAAACAGCAGGGGGGTTTGGACAATATATGACCCATCGCTGTTTTCAGTAATTGGCAGATTTTCGGTATAAAAATTCGTAATTTGAAACTGAAAATAGGTGCAGAGTGTCAGAATTCAGATACAAAATCAAGCTCAGGAGTCAAATTTCCGAAATTTCAGACATTTTGAAAACTGCAGGGGGGTTTGGGCAAAATATGACCCTTCGCCGTTTTCAGTAATTGGCATATTTTCGGGGTAAAAAGTCGTAATTTGACACTGAAAATAAGTGCACAGAGTCAGAATTCGGCTCAAAAATCACGCTCAGGAGTCAAATTTCCGACATTTCAGACATTTTGAAAACTGCAGGGGGGTTTAGTCAAAATATGACCCACCGCCGTTTTCAGTAATTGGCATATTTTCGGTATAAAAAGTCGTAATTTGAAACTGAAAATAGGTGCAGAGAGTCAGAATTCCGCTCAAAAATCACGCTCAGGAGTCAAATTTCCGACATTTCAGACATTTTGAAAACTGCAGGGGGGTTTGGGCAAAATATGACCCATCACTGTTTACAGTAATTGGCATATTTTCGGTATGAAAGGTCGGATTTGAAACTGAAAATAGGTGCAGAGAGTCAGAATTCGGCTAAAAAATCACGCTCAGGAGTCAAATTTCCGACATTTCAGACATTGTGAAAACTGCAGGGGGGTTTGTGCAAAATATGACCCATCGCCGTTTCCAGTAATTGGCATATTTTCGGTATAAAAAGTCGTAATTTGAAACTGAAAATAGGTGCAGAGAGTCGGAATTCGGATAAAAAATCACGCTCAGGAGTCAAATTTCCGACATTTCAGACATTTTGAAAACTGCAAGGGGGTTTTGGGCAAAATATGACCCATCGCCGTTTTCAGTAATTGGCATATTTTCGGTATAAAAAGTCGTAATTTGAAACTGAAAATAGGTGCAGAGTGTCAGAATTAGGCTCAAAAATCACGCTCAGGAGTCAAATTTTCGAAATTTCAGACATTTTGAAAACTGCAGGGGGATTTGGGCAAAATATGACCCATCGCCGTTTTCAGTAATTGGCATATTTTCGGTATAAAAAGTCGTAATTTGAAACTGAAAATAGGTGCAGAGAGTCAGAATTCGGCTCAAAAATCATGCTCAGGAGTCAAATTTCCGACATTTCAGACATTTTGAAAACTGCAGGGGGGTTTGGGCAAAATACGACCCATCGCCGTTTTTAGTAATTGCCATATTTTCAGTATAAAAAGTCGTAATTTGAAACTGAAAATAGGTGCAGAGAGTCAGAATTAGGCTCAAAAATCACGCTCAGGAGTCAAATTTCCGACATTTCAGACATTTTCAAAACTGCAGGGGGGTTTAGGCAAAATATGACCCATCGTCGTTTTCAGTAATTGGCATATTTTCGGTATAAAAAGTCGTAATTTCAAACTGAAAATAGTTGCAGAGAGTCAGAATTCAGATACAAAATCAAGCTCAGGAGTCAAATTTCCGAAATTTCAGACATTTTGAAAACTGCAGGGGGTTTGGGCAAAATATGACCCTTCGCTGTTTTCAGTAATTGGCATATTTTCGGTGTAAAAAGTCGTAATATGACACTGAAAATAAGTGCAGAGAGTCAGAATTCGGCTCAAAAATCACGCTCAGGAGTCAAATTTCCGACATTTCAGACATTTTGAAAACTGCAGGGGGGTTTGGACAATATATGACCCATCGCCGTTTTCAGTAATTGGCAGATTTTCGGTATAAAAATTCGTAATTTGAAACTGAAAATAGGTGCAGAGTGTCAGAATTCAGATACAAAATCAAGCTCAGGAGTCAAATTTCCGACATTTCAGACATTTTCAAAACTGCAGGGGGGTTTGGGCAAAATATGACCCATCGCCGTTTTCAGTAATTGGCATATTTTCGGTATAAAAAGTCGTAATTTGAAACTGAAAATAGGTACAGAGAGTCAGAATTCGGCTCAAAAATCACGCTCAGGAGTCAAATTTCCGAAATTTCAGACATTTTGAAAACTGCAGGGGGGTTTGGGCAAAATATGACCCATCGCCGTTTTCAGTAATTGGCATACTTTCGGTATAAAAAGTCGTAATTTGAAACTGAAAATAGGTGCAGAGAGTCAGAATTCGGCTCAAAAATCACGCTCAGGAGTCAAATTTCCGAAATTTCAGACATTTTGAAAACTGCAGGGGGGTTTGGGCAAAATATGACCCTTCGCCGTTTTCAGTAATTGGCATATTTTCGGTGTAAAAAGTCGTAATTTGACACTGAAAATAAGTGCACAGAGTCAGAATTCGGCTCAAAAATCACGCTCAGGAGTCAAATTTCCGACATTTCAGACATTTTGAAAACTGCAGGGGGGTTTAGTCAAAATATGACCCACCGCCGTTTTCAGTAATTGGCATATTTTCGGTATAAAAAGTCGTAATTTGAAACTGAAAATAGGTGCAGAGAGTCAGAATTCCGCTCAAAAATCACGCTCAGGAGTCAAATTTCCGACATTTCAGACATTTTGAAAACTGCAGGGGGGTTTGGGCAAAATATGACCCATCGCTGTTTACAGTAATTGGCATATTTTCGGTATGAAAGGTCGGATTTGAAACTGAAAATAGGTGCAGAGAGTCAGAATTCGGCTAAAAAATCACGCTCAGGAGTCAAATTTCCGACATTTCAGACATTTTGAAAACTGCAGGGGGGTTTGTGCAAAATATGACCCATCGCCGTTTCCAGTAATTGGCATATTTTCGGTATAAAAAGTCGTAATTTGAAACTGAAAATAGGTGCAGAGAGTCGGAATTCGGATAAAAAATCACGCTCAGGAGTCAAATTTCCGACATTTCAGACATTTTGAAAACTGCAAGGGGGTTTTGGGCAAAATATGACCCATCGCCGTTTTCAGTAATTGGCATATTTTCGGTATAAAAAGTCGTAATTTGAAACTGAAAATAGGTGCAGAGTGTCAGAATTAGGCTCATAAATCACGCTCAGGAGTCAAGTTTTCGAAATTTCAGACATTTTGAAAACTGCAGGGGGATTTGGGCAAAATATGACCCATCGCCGTTTTCAGTAATTGGCATATTTTCGGTATAAAAAGTCGTAATTTGAAACTGAAAATAGGTGCAGAGAGTCAGAATTCGGCTCAAAAATCATGCTCAGGAGTCAAATTTCCGACATTTCAGACATTTTGAAAACTGCAGGGGGGTTTGGGCAAAATACGACCCATCGCCGTTTTCAGTAATTGCCATATTTTCAGTATAAAAAGTCGTAATTTGAAACTGAAAATAGGTGCAGAGAGTCAGAATTAGGCTCAAAAATCACGCTCAGGAGTCAAATTTCCGACATTTCAGACATTTTCAAAACTGCAGGGGGGTTTGGGCAAAATATGACCCATCGTCGTTTTCAGTAATTGGCATATTTTCGGTATAAAAAGTCGTAATTTCAAACTGAAAATAGTTGCAGAGAGTCAGAATTCGGCTCAAAAATCACGCTCAGGAGTAAAATTTCCGAAATTTCAGACATTTTGAAAACTGCAGGGGGTTTGGGCAAAATATGACCCTTCGCTGTTTTCAGTAATTGGCATATTTTCGGTGTAAAAAGTCGTAATATGACACTGAAAATAAGTGCAGAGAGTCAGAATTCGACTCAAAAATCACGCTCAGGAGTCAAATTTCCAACATTTCAGACATTTTGAAAACTGCAGGGGGGTTTGGACAATATATGACCCATCGCCGTTTTCAGTAATTGGCATATTTTCGGTATAAAAAGTCGTAATTTCAAACTGAAAATAGTTGCAGAGAGTCAGAATTCAGATACAAAATCAAGCTCAGGAGTCAAATTTCCGAAATTTCAGACATTTTGAAAACTGCAGGGGGTTTGGGCAAAATATGACCCTTCGCTGTTTTCAGTAATTGGCATATTTTCGGTGTAAAAAGTCGTAATATGACACTGAAAATAAGTGCAGAGAGTCAGAATTCGGCTCAAAAATCACGCTCAGGAGTCAAATTTCCGACATTTCAGACATTTTGAAAACTGCAGGGGGGTTTGGACAATATATGACCCATCGCCGTTTTCAGTAATTGGCAGATTTTCGGTATAAAAATTCGTAATTTGAAACTGAAAATAGGTGCAGAGTGTCAGAATTCAGATACAAAATCAAGCTCAGGAGTCAAATTTCCGACATTTCAGACATTTTCAAAACTGCAGGGGGGTTTGGGCAAAATATGACCCATCGCCGTTTTCAGTAATTGGCATATTTTCGGTATAAAAAGTCGTAATTTGAAACTGAAAATAGGTACAGAGAGTCAGAATTCGGCTCAAAAATCACGCTCAGGAGTCAAATTTCCGAAATTTCAGACATTTTGAAAACTGCAGGGGGGTTTGGGCAAAATATGACCCATCG